>NC_041392.1:695468079-695535294 GCF_002162155.2 Triticum dicoccoides | reverse complement strand
CGTGGCGTCACCGGGGCATCGAGGAGGAAGCAGGAGGTGGCCGAGCAGGGTGGAGGTGGCGCGCGCGGCGGCGTCGCGGTGTCCGTCCTCCTGGCAGGGAGGAAGACGACAGGGGAGGGGGGGGGGGCGGCGGTGGGCTGGGCCGGTTGGTGGCGCCAGGTAGGCTGCGGGTAAGTGGCCCAGGTAGGTTTCCTCTCTCTCCTGTTTTATTGTTCTGTTTGTTTTATTTTCTGTAGTTTGTTTTGATTTAGTTTTAGACACTAAATCATTTTAATAAATTCTGTAGGGTTTTATGTGGCTTGCTAAAATATATACAAAGCCACTCACAACTTCCAGAATTATTTGGAGTCATATTTAATATATATTAAATATAAATCCAAAGCAAATAGTTATTGGATTAATTCAAATGGCCCAAAATAATTAACTCTGAGATACCAAAAATATTGTTTTGAGTTTTACCTCTTTGCAATATTTTCAGAGACTAAGAGGAACATTTTCTTGGACTTCTTTGAGGAGATTTTAATGTTGATCATTTTTAGAAGGTTTCTGAGGCTTTGAAAATTCCTCAATTCAAATTTCATTTGAAATAAAACATGATGCTCACATGAGGTCTAGCCTAGTGCATAACAGGACCAGGGATGTGACAAAGTGCCTCTTTGGTGTGACAATGAAAGTGCCATCAAGATCTCTCTCAACCCGGTGCAACACTTCAAGACGAAGCATATTGAGATCCGGTATCACTTCATCCGGGATCACATTAGGCAAGGAGAGATCGAGCTCAACTATGTCAACACTCATGATAACCTTGCAGATATCTTCACGAAGCCCTTGGATGAAGCAAGATTTCGTGAGTTAAGGCATGAGCTAAATATCATTGATTCGAGCAATGTTGCTTGAACTCGCACACACCCTATCACGCTCAACTTGTTGTCTAGTTTAGGTGTAGGCATGGACATAGGGGGAGTGTTGTTCTCTCAATGAACTCTCCCTCCCCCCATTATGCATAAATTGATCAAGTCTTTCACCTTAGCCATTGTTGATGGCACTTGTGCTTCAAAGACGAGTTTTGGTCATGGGCCCAAGGTTAAAATCTTCGCGGTGCCATACCTTTTGACTCAAACATAGGTGGCCTCGGCCACCGCCCTCTTTTGAAGAGGTGTGTCTTGGTCGTTTGCTGTTGTGCTTTGTTGTTTCTCTCTTGCCGTTTTTGCCATTTCGTCGAGCTAAAGCCGTGTCTGTTTAGCTGCCGTGGCGTGCTGGGCGGTACTACCGCTGGTGGTGCGCGGTACTACCGCTTATAAGCGGTACTACCGCCCCCAGCGCGGTACTACCGCTGAGGGACGAGACCTGAGGGTTAAGTCGAGGCAGGGGGAGGTTTCTTCTCCCCCATACCCATTCACTTTGCCCCTCTTGTCTCTTCCTCTCTCCAGCCTCCTCTTGCCGCGGGAGGGCTCCGGCGGATCTCCGTCTCCGGGGCGTCCCTCTCCATTTCCTTTGGTGGAGTCGATCCCCACCTCATCCTCTTGCCATGGATGCCGGTATTGCCCCCGTTCCTTCTTTCGTTTTGTCTCCTTTTAGTTCTTGTTTCTTAGGGGCAGTGGTGGTTGCATCTCTAGATTTTTGGCGAAATCTAGGCATGAGTTGGTTGGAGAAGGCAACTAGACTTTCTAGATTAGAGTTTGGTAGGATTATTTTTGAATTTGGCAGGCCGGTAGTGCCGGATCTGACCACGGTAGTAGGAAACCATTGTTTCACCGCCTCGTGCTATGAAACTGTTGTTTATCCGCCTCAAGCCGTACTACCGCTCCCTTTGGAGCGGTACTACCGCTTGACCTAGAGTGGTACTACCACTCCCTTTGGGGCGGTACTACCGCTTGGGGCGGTACTACCGCGAGCAGGTCACGATACTACCGCTGCATGCAAATTTCCATCATTCTCCTGCCTTACCTTGATCTTTTTGTTGTGTTTGTTGGCTTATGCTCGTTCTTTCTGGTTGTTTTGCATTGTTCTTGTGTTTGGCTCCAGGCGATGACCGTTCCGAGCAGCAAGGTCGCTGTATCAACCCCGGGTGTGCCACATCAAAACGCTACCGCACCTCAGAGCCTGCCGGTGGTTCCTCGAGCACCAAACCGCCTCCGGCAAGTGCTTCTGCAAGTGTTCCTCCACCTCCTCAGCAATCGAAGCGAGCCGCCAACAAGCCAAAAGGGAAGACTGTGACTGAGATGACCAACAAGGAGTTTTGGGAGAAGCGTCGCCGCAACCCCTATGCGGTGGACCAAGAACCCACCTTGGTCAACCGCCCGTTCTGGAACCGTTTTCAGTTTGCCATCTACTTTGATGTGATCAAGGCCAAGAAGAATCTTTTTGTTGATGTTCGCTCCATTGACACTGATGCTATGGAGAAGGATCCGGAGTACTTTGGCGAAGCTCTTCAGATGTGCACTCAGCTAAACATTCTCAGGATCATGCAATTCAATAAGGATTTTGATGCGGATTTGGTGGCTCAATTCTATGCCACTGTCCACCTTGGGACGGATGTCGACAGGACTCTGACATGGATGACCAATGGCAAGCTGCTTTCTGTCAAGTGGAAGGCTTTCATGGAATTACTTGATGTGGTGGATACCGGGCTTGAGACTCCTGTCGGTTTCCGTCCTCACCGCAATGCTACATCCACCCACAAGCAAGCCCTTTGGCCCTACTGCACTGTGAAGGTTCACCCAGTCACTCAGAAGAAGACCTATGAGCTGTCTCCGTATCTGGACATTCTTCATCGCATATTCCGTGAGACTCTCTTCCCTCGGATCGGGAATCTGGATATGGTCCACTCTTACCTCGTGGACATGCTCCTTTTCTGTCAGCATGCGAAGGAAGCAAGCACTGGAGAGAGCCTGGATATCTCTCATGTCATGTGGTCTGAACTTCTATCTGCCGTGTCTGAGCGCAAGTGTCCTATCTATGGTCCATTCATCATGAGGCTCATTGAGAGGGCCTGGGCACAGAATTATCCCAGAGTGCTGCTAGAGACTGGAGACTTGGTGTCTCATGAGATCAAGCGTCTGAGGAAGAAGGACAACTAGACAGCGCCTCACACAGGGGGTCCATCTGCTACTGCTGCCACAGGGGGTCCATTTGCTGATGCTGCTACTGCTGCTGCTGCTGCTGCTATGGGGACCGAGGGTGAGGCTGCTACTGATGATCATGAGGAGAACTTTGGCCCCTCTAGTGCAGAACCGTCATGGGCACAGAAGTTTAAGCACAAGATGAAGAAGCTTTTCTGCATGGAGTCTCATGGTCAGTACATGACTCATGTGGCGGAGAAGCATGCTAGGACGCGCCTCAAGGAGCTCATGCGTCAGATGGGAGCAACTGTTGTCAGTGGGTCTGAGGGTCAGATCACTGAAGAGGAGGACTGGATTCATCAGAATTGCCACTGGACCGACTCCGATGCCGAGCAGTTTTCGACCCACGATGAAGATGCAGAGATGTGATGTTCGAGACCTTCCCCTCCCATCACCTGGAGTCATAGTGTCACTCTATGCCCTTTTTGGTGTCTCGCTGCCAAAGGGGGAGAGAGTGTAGGGATTTGCTTCTTGTGTCGTGCTTTGAGTCGTCTTGTGTTTTCTTGTGTGTTCCTTCTTTGGTTTGGTTTGGTGTGAGACCTAAGTCCTAGTCATATGGTGTAAGACATATGCTCCCTATCGCTACCTTATTACTTATGTCACTTTAGAGTACTGTAGTTTATATTGAGATGCATGCTTGTCCTGTTTATTCTCTTCTCTCATATATCTTGTGCTTAGTGTTGTTGGAATAAAATATAGGGGGAGTGTTGATCCGAATGTGTGTGTCGTGCCTTATCTTGGTGCACACATTTTGGGGGAGCCCGTCTATATTTTGTAGTTCTTAGTTTTATTCGTTTTAATTCTTTTCCTTGCGGAAATCCCTTGTTGTCATCAATCCACCAAAAAGGGGGAGATTGTTACGGCATATCTCTCTCAAGGTAGTTTTGGTGATTGATGACAACATGTTTGCGGACTAATCTTGTGCGTTGAATTATTCTCAGATTCTCCCCTGGCACGAGACACTTTCTTCCCCTCGGAGTGTATTTCAAGACGGTGTAGCTCTTTCGTTTCTTTCTAGGTGGACTAGCTGCGTAGAGGGCACCGTACTATCAAGAGGGGGTCCGCTGGGGTTTTGCTTGGGTGGAATCATCACGTACACATCAGCTTCTCACCCTCCGAGCTTTTCCTGTCCATTGAAGAGATCTCTCCTCTCTTCCTTGTTTTGTCTAGGTCTAAGCGGCAGTACCGCGCACCCAGCGGTAGTACCGCTGAGAAGCCACAAGCGGCAGTACCGCTTCGCAGCGGTAGTACCGCTGTGGCTCCACAGCAGTAGTACCGCTGGGGGCCTGGCTCCTCCGCTGGTCCTCAGCTTATTTGAGAGATCCCTTCTCTCTCTCTCTCGCGCGCCCCAGGGGTAGTACCGCACTGCCTGCGGTACTACGGCCGAAGGGTCACAAGCGGCAGTACCGCTCCACAGCGGTACTACCGCCCTTGACCCCACTGCCGTAGTACCGCTGGGTAGTTTGGCTCCTACCGCCTCGATTTGAGAGGTCTTTTTCTCGTGTCGGGTTTTGCGGCACTAGTCACGGTTGTAGTGGCGGTAGTACCATTCCAGGAGCGGTAGTACCGCCCTACCACCGCGGTAGTACCACATTTGGGTCCGTTCCCTACTAAGTCTCCTCAGCGCGGCAGTACCGCTGGTTGGCGCGGCAATACCGTCGCCTGGCGGTAGTACCGCCCTCTCTCAGCGGTAGTACCGCCCTGTGCGGGGCTGGTTGGTGGGGGGCAACGGGATTGTTGCCCCCACTATAAAAGGGAGTCCCCTTCCTCCTTCTCACCTACCTCTTCCTCCCCCAAGCTCCATCTATTGCTCAAGCTCCATTAAATACTCCAAGCTTCATTTCCGCCCGATCTATCTCTCTAACCAATCAAATTTGTTGATTTGCTCGGGAGTGGTTGAGAAGGCCCCGATCTACACTTCCACCAAGGGATTTTCGATTCCCCCACTCATCCCTAGCGGATCTTGTTACTCTTGGGTGTTTGAGCACCCTAGACGGATGAGGTCACCTCGGAGCCATATTCCATTGTGGTGAAGCTTCGTGGTCTTGTTGGGAGCCTCCGATTAAGTTGTGGAGATTGCCCCAACCTTGTTTGTAAAGGTTCGGTCGCCACCTTCAAGGGCACCAATAGTGGAATCACGGCATCTCGCATTATGTGAGGGCGTGAGGAGAATACGGTGGCCCTAGTGGCTTCTTGGGGAGCATTGTGCCTCCACACTGCTCCAACGGAGACGTACTTCCCCTCAAAGGAAGGAACTTCGGTAACACATCCTCGTCTCCACTGGATCCACTCTTGGTTATCTCTTACCTTTACTTGTGCAAGCTCTCTATTGTTTCTACCCTTGCTTGCTTGTATGCTTGTTGTTATTGCATCATATAGGTTGCTCACCTAGTTGCACATCTAGACAACCTACTTTGATGCAAAGTTTAATTTGGTAAAGAAAAGCTAAAAATTGGTAGTTGCCTATTCACCCCACCCTCTAGTCAACCATATCGATCCTTTCAACACGTCTCTTTGGTGTCAATCCAGATTACACATCTCTTCGCATCTTTAGTTGTGCATGCTGGCCCAATCTTAGACCTTACAACACACGTAAATTTGATTTTCGTTCCAAGCAGTGTGTCTTCTTAGGCTATAGCCCTATGCACAAAGGAGTTAAATGCCTTGATGTTTCCACTGGAAGGGTCTATATATCCAGAGATGTTGTTTTTGACGAGTCAGTTTTTCCCTTCAAGTCTCCCCATCCAAATGCCAGTGCCCTTCTCCGTAAAGAAATTCTTCTTCTTCCGAATTTTGATCAAGGTGGCGATAACACTTGTGCTAACCAATGTGTTAATACTCCTGCTAGTTCTTCTCCTGTTGATATACGTGTGCAGGTGCCTGAAGAAAACGGAGGTCAGAATGATCAAAATCATGAAAATCCAGCACAAAATGAAGCATTATTTCATGTGCATGAATAAGGAGCAGCAGGCGTGGAGCACGAGGATGATTTGGCTGCTCCTGCCACACCTACGCGTCAGCCAGCTTTGGATCGTGTGCAAGGATCCGCCTTGGATCGAGCACCTACTAGCGTGAGTGCCAATAGTTCGGCAGCGGGCAGCGCTCAGGGCTTCACGAGCCAGTCCGCCGCTGCCGCGTCATCACGCGGGGCCGCACGGTCTACCCAGATGCAGCCAGCTAGGGAGGGCGCGGGATCCCCTGCAACGGTTATCTCTGCGGCCCATGGTAGTCCTGGTTCTGGAGCAGCCACATAGGTGACTACAGGATCTGCCACATCCGGATCTGCTGCATTGACTCAGAACATGGTTTCGGATGGATCTCCAGGATCTTCTGCAGCCAGTCATATTATGCAATCTCCTGTGCAACCGAATACTACCACTACCTCAAGGGTCATGACCAGGCTACAAAAAGGTATTAAAAATCCAAAAATAAGAACTGACGGAACTATACGGTATGGAATGTTATGTATTTCAGGAGAACCGACAAACTTGGGTGATGCACTTGGAGATTCAAAATGGAAAAAGGCGATGGATGAAGAATATATTGCACTAATGAAGAACAAGACATGGCATTTAGTGCCGAATCCGAAAGGTAAAAATGTTATTGATTGCAAATGGGTATATAAAATCAAGAAGAAGGCAGATGGCTCTATTGATAGATACAAGGCACGTCTAGTTGCAAAAGGTTTCAAACAACGTTGTGGCATTGATTATGAGGACACCTTTAGTCCTGTTGTTAAAGCTGCGACTATACGACTTGTCCTAGCTATTGCTGTATCAAGGGGATGGAGTCTAAGACAGCTAGATGTACAGAACGCGTTCTTACATGGTGTTCTGGAAGAGGAGGTTTATATGAGGCAACCACCAGGGTATGAAAACAAGCTAAAACCACATCATGTGTGCAAACTTGACAAGGCTCTTTATGGTTTGAAACAGGCACCTCGAGCATGGTACTCTAGGTTGAGCTCAAGGATTGAAATATCTTGGTTTCATTGCATCAAAAGCTGACAGTTCTCTCTTTATTTATAACAATGCAAACACTACCATTTTTGTGCTTATTTATGTGGATGATATCATAGTTGCAAGTTCCTCACAGGATGCCACTAATGCTCTTCTACATGATTTAAGCTCAGAATTTGCCTTGAAGGACCTTGGTGACTTGCATTCCTTTCTAGGGATTGAAGTTAAGAAGATTCAAGATGGCATACTGTTAAAACAGGAAAAATATGTCACTGGACTTTTAACACGTATTGGGATGAAGGATTGCAAACCTTCATCCACACCATTGTCAGCTTCAGAACAACTTTCAGCATATGAAGGTGCGATACTTAGGGAAGAAGATAGTACAAGGTATAAAAGTGTTGTTGGAGCACTACAATATTTAACCTTGACACGGCCAGACATTTCATTTGCTGTCAATAGTCTGTCAGTATTTGCATGCTCCTACCTCTAGTCATTGGACAGCTATAAAAAGGATCATACGGTATATCAAACATACTGCAAGCTTGGGACTTCAATTCACACGCTCTAATTCCACGCTTGTTAGTGCTTTTTTTGATGCTGATTGGGCAGGCTGCAGTGATGACAGAAAATCAACTGGAGGTTTTGCAGTTTTCTTTGGCTCTAATCTTATTTCTTGGAGTGCTAAAAAGCAAGCAACAGTGTCGAGATCAAGCACAGAAGCTGAATATAAGTCATTGCCAAATGCTACTGCTGAAGTTATCTGGTTGGAGTCTTTACTTAACGAATTGGGAGTAAAGCAACAACGCATCTCATGTCTATGGTGTGATAACTTGGATGCTACCTACTTATCTGCTAACCTTGTTTTTCATACCAGGACAAAGCATATTGAAATTGATTTTCACTTTGTACGAGAAAGGGCTGCAGAGAAGAAATTGGAGATACGATTCATTCCCTCCAAAGATCAAGTAGCAGATGGGTTTACCAAAGCATTACCGGTAAAGCCATTTAAAGCATTCAAGAATAATCTTAATCTAGGATAGTTGAGATTAAGAGAGGATGTTAGACAAATAGACATTTTCTTGTTGTAATCTCAAAGTAGTCTATCTCTCTCTCCTTCCCGTATACAACTCTTTCTCCTATTCCTTCTGTAACACGAACTGTATCCCTGCGATCTGTTCGTTCAACTTGTACGCCACGGCAGGGGCGATTCCTGCCTTGATCAATATATACCTGCGGCTCCCTTACGAGGGAGTAGGAACGCTTCCACAATCTTATAGGATTACGTGTGCGAGCAGTGGATCCACGTTCCACGACGACGCACGTACGCTCGCGCCGTGGTTATGCTGCGCTCACGCGCCGGTGCAACAGCGCAGGCTACTGCTACGTACAGTACCCATTCACACAACTGCGAGCTACTGGTAGTACTACCCACGCACTTACACCTACGTACAGTGCTCATGTAGCCATGTAGGACGCCACTGTTGCGCTCTCGCGCGCAGTCGCCGTGACGGCGGGCCGGCGAAACCATCCATGATTACGTAAATGATGGGTTGGCGGCCGGACCGGCGGCGCTGGGGCGGCGGTTGTTTAAGCCACGGGCGCCGCCCCGCCGTGGGGATCGGCTGCCGGCCGGCGCGCGGACAGGAGTAATTCAGCTGTCCATCTCGCGCCGAGGTCTCTTTATTGAGCTCGCGCGGCCCACTGAGGGCCCGGGATGTCTTTGCCTTGGTTTTTATAGTGACTCGCTGGAACCCGCTTGGCCCACTATGGATTAACTGCCTCTGCGTGCATGCGCATGCGAAACAGTGAAAGGCTCTCATCTCCATCAGACCGTGTCCGAGGGAAAAAAAGGGACAGCATCCAAGAACTGGGTCCATGTCTTCTACCCCTCTCTGAAGAAATATAAGAGCAGTAGAGAGGATATCCCGACGTACATCTCCAGGTCTTCGTCTCGTGCGCTCGCGCGAGGGCGACCATGAATCGACGCCTCCCGTTGGCACCGCCGTAGACCGCTTTGTCTTCCGTGGTGTCAGGCTATGGAGATGTAGTGGATCTCGGTACTTGTCAACGGAAGGGCTCCTACATCGTTTTTAGATGTTTTCTCGTGTCCGTTTAGGATTTTTGTTCTGTTCAGGAAGACAAGACGGAGGCGGCTTTCTGTTGTTGGAATAAGATTCTCTCCACCTATGCCCTGTGGTGGTGATGCGTCTACCATTATCAGAGGGCGTGTGGAGATTTGTCTCCTACGAATCTCGCGCGATTCAGTTGGCGTTTGTCTTCGGTGGATCCACTTGGATCCGATCTTCGTTCGTATGTGTTTATGTGTCTTCAGGTTAGATCTTTTCGGTCTATACTTCTCTTCATCGGCGGCGGCTGCTGTTCTGATGCGTTGGTCCTCTTGGGCCTTAGCACAACGACTTCTCGACTGTCTACGATAAGAAGGTTTGCCCGGCTCCGATGATGGAGGGGTGATGACAGTGGCGTGCCTTCGGCTCGCTCTAGTGATTGTAGTTGTCGCTAGGTGGTCTACGGACCAAGATATAATTTTTATCTCTAGTGTTCTTTGTACTGCCTTGGCAGTTGATGAATAGATCGAAAATATTCTCGCAAAAAAAGAAAGAAATATAAGAGCGTTTAGTTCAGCAGTGATCCAAACACACTTATATTTCTTTACGGAGGAAGTAGTTTGTGACATAATTTATTTCATTTCATGGTGCTACATAATGTTTCATCGAGTCTTTTCCTTGTTTTAAAGTATATATCATCATGTTTTGTTGTGTCTTTCAGAGTGCATTTATTTCAAAGCAGAATTGCCGTTACACAATGATACAATTTGAAACAAGAAAAGTAAACCAATGAAACATAATATAATGCTTAGTTTTTGAACGGAGTGGCATGGCGGATTTGCATCCCGACCGTGTCCTCTCCTCGCTCGCGGCCACAGGAGAAGTGGCCGGCCAACGGCCGTGTCCACGCACCTGAATGATGACTTCAGCTAGCAGCAGCAGCTGGGCATGCATGCATGTCACACACTGGCACGCACATGCTCCTCCATGGAGGTCCGTTTGCGGGCAGGATCAGCCTCGACGACGTGGCGCAGATCCTGTAGGCCCGTGCAGTTCACGACCTTAGCAGCGTTCAGCGAGCGAATATGACCGACACGGCCGGTAATAGTCAATAAAAACTCTGCTGCGTGCTACCAATGGCCAAGCTACATGACATGGTTCGTCGTGCATTCACAGTGGACGGAGGCCGTTCGTGTATACGAACGGCGCAACGGAGGCCGTCGCCGTCGACACAACGGGGGTTCCTAGCAGTAGCAGATCACCAGTTATCAAAGGAAACAACCGGGGTTCCTGGCACATCGATCATATTTCTGCTCAGAGGAGAATATTACGTGCCGACGGGAAGTCAAGGTGCAGATGGAATGTACATTGGGAGGGTTGGTTGGGTGCAGATGGCCAATGGGCATTCTTCAAGAGGATTTTATTGGGTGCCGTCCGTGGCCATTGGATTTTCAAACGGATTTGCGCGGCTTTACTCCGGCACTCAAGTTCTTCCATGGTGTTGTTTGTCATCACCTCGCCGGAGCCCGGAGGAATGAGCCGGTACTCCATGCCAGGCACCATGTCAACCGCCATGCATTCCGAGGTAACTGCTGACGTACATCCTCGTTAAAATTTCGGGTAGGACCACGCGTACTGCCCAAAACCACCTTTTCAATTAATCCCTGGACTATTGATGCCATGTGCTCGTCCGCGCGCTCCTTCTTGTACAGCTCGAGCCGCCGGCACTCCTCGGCGACGAGCTCGGAATACATCCGGTGACCGGCGGAGCTCGGCTATGTAATCGTTATCGATGCGTGCCGCCTTGAGTTGCTCGAAGGCCTCCCGGTTTTTCCACACCCCATGGCCTGTTAGAGATACGACAGACAAATCAAATGAGAAATGATCACGCGCTTATTGATACATGGAAAGAATGGCTACTAGACCTACCCGCTACCTGTGGACAGTATGAGCGGAACTGCATTATTATGCTAGTCTGGAGGATTTGGTGATTGCAAACGGACAGTACATATGAGAAAGATGTCCCATCAGCTCAAATATCTGCAGATTATCTTCAAAGATATATGTTATCACTTGATCTGTGCAGGAGGTACAGTACAGAGGAGCTTATGAAGGGAAAGATGCCGGTGATGGAAGTGAGACCGGAAATAGAAAGAAAGGAAGCAGCAAATATTTTGCCGTGGCCTCCGCCTCCGGCGGACCGTGTTGCCCTGTCCGTGGACGATTCTTTCTTAGGAGCGGACGCCGTGGCGGCGGCCGGCATGATTTTGAGACGACATGATGGTAGGGTTGTCTTCTCCGCATATGGATATATTTTTAACTACAGCGACACTCTGGAGGCGGAGTTGCATGCCCTCATACAGGGTATGGCACTGGCGTCGCAACATAGTGAAGCTCTTGTTATTGTTCAACCGGACTCCTCGGAAGCAATGCTAGCATTGTCTCGGGAAGGCCTTTCGAAATCGGCTTATGGTCACTTGGTAGCGGAGATAAAGTTTTTCATGGAAGGGAGAGAGTTTATTCCCATGAAAGTCAAACATGAGCAAAATATGGTGGCAGATCGGTTGGCGTCGTATAGTCAAGTAGAAAGTAGTACCGCTCTTTGGCCGCGTAGCGAACCACCATGTATAGAGGATCTTTTGCTTCTCGATTGTAACCCTATTATAATGAAATAGAACTCATTTTAGATCGCAAAAAAATGACGAAGAACAAAATCAACACGGGAGATACGAGATTTTAACGTGGAAAGCCCCACCAACACAATGGGGGGAGGGGGGCCACGCGGTGGAAAGCCAAGAATTTTTCACTATATCGAGGGAGTTTACAATGCCGGGGATTTAGAACTGGTCAACTTATCCTGTGCGGCGGCTTAGAAGAGGTATATAACATCGAAGACCTAGGTCAAACTTCACTACACTCCGCTTCAGCCCAAGCCTACTAGCGATGGGTCTCGCTCCACTCTCGCTCCTCAGAAGTTAGCCTTTATCTTTTTACTTGAATTGGATCTTAACATAACATGGCGGCACAACACCTGGGGGTCGATGTCGACGACCATCGTGATCTCGCTGCAGTCGATAGGGAAGTTAGGCTTCACCCGACTGCCATAATTAAAGGGTCACTGCCTTTTTTTCATACGCACTCGCCGCCGGCTCTGCCAACTGGAAGGAGCCAAGCAAATACCAGGTGGCGGAGTCATTGTCCTTTATTTCGGACACCCATGATACCATGTTCCCCCATAGTCGCTGCCAGAGGCCATCGTAGTTCTTCTTCTTCGGCCGCAATGGAAGGTCGGTGAAGGAGTAGGAGGGGGCGTTGTCACGGCCTTAGATCAATTGCACGCCGCAATGTGGATCCGTGCTTCGAATCGGCGGTGATGACCTCCGATGGCTAGATGTCACCATTTACGGGTGGCGCCGACTGACTGAAAGTGTTGGAAGAGGTGTCTGGTGACTGCGGTATTTCCAGTAGGGCCGGCAAGGGATTTGGGTGTCGCCATTGTGCGAGCGAGCGAGAGGGGAGGTGCGGGGGAGGGGATATATTTTCCCAGAGAAGCGGCACTGCTCAATTAAATAGGGGTGGCCGTAGCGACGGGTGAAATTGTTTCTCCTCTAATGTGGATAAGGGATCGGCTAGGTTCGGTTTAACCCCTCAAAGCCGAACTTTTAGTCCTCTAACCAATTTTGAGGGATCGGCTAGAGATGCCTTAAGTTTGGTACAAGCTTGAGTAGATACAAAAGAGTTGCCTCACATTGTAATGCTAAAGCAACATAGAAGGTAAAAAGCTACGATAACACCCTTCAAAAAAAAAAGCTACGATAACAAGATATGTAATCTAAGTTGACTTCCATAAATATTTATCAATAATAGGAGAAAGAGAAGGTTTCTACAAATCACTAGAGAGGGTAGCCTCGATGTAACGAATGCAAAACTAAACATAATACTTGTATTGATTAGGTTGGCAAAGATGAATTACTTAAAAAGTTGTAAATCTAATGATGGGCATTGTTGATTGAATCTACGATATGTGAGGTGAACTTTAAGTTTTATCAAGGATCATCTTATTCTTATTTTATCTTCAACAATCTGGTTTATTTTATTGATAAATTCGAAGCTCTTACTTAAAATGGTGTACTCTACAAATTACAATCCTACCCTATTGGTATTGGAACACTATGGGCCAGCTGAAGTGGCGACAAAACTTGCGCAGAAGTGTAAATCACCAATGCAAGAATAAGTCTCTTACCAAAATAGTAATGTCTATGTATGATTAACCTTGTTTTGACCTAATCTAACACTTAAAGATTGAATTCCGAAAACATTTGGTAAGCATGTGGGCCCCACCTGTCAAGACATCTAACTTAACGATTCAGATAAATGGAGTTAACTTTTGAGTCACGTCAGCCATGATGACTAGACCACAGCTGCCATAAACAGGGTCAAATTTAACCAGTCATTAGTGTTTTTAGCAAGAAAAATGGGAACAATACTGATAGAAAATTTCTAGACTGGTGGTTTCTCGGAATACTACGACATATAGTGATTTTATGATATTTACTCATAGCCATCATTCACCATTCATTTGATGGGTCAGTGGTGATGGTCTTTTGAACTAAGAGCATCTACAGCCGGGTATCCCAAATCTGCCTTAAACATCCGGGCGGACGGCTCGGTCACTGGCCGATCACAAAAAACCGACCCAGACAGGCGCCTCAAATGGGACTCAAACGTTCGGGCTGACCGACACCGCTCATATCAAGGCCAAATATAGGGCGAATAAGGGATCGCCTGGGCGTGTCCGCCATGTCGGACCCGACAGCCATACCCCACCACAAATTGCACCAATTCCACCAAATCCTTCCCCTCCTACCACCCTCCTTCAATCTTTGCCGTGTCTGAGCCCTCGCCGTCAGCTACCCTTCCTCCCCATCCTCACCGCCGGCCCAGATGTCATTCAGCCTCGTGGATGAGCATGCCAAGAAGTGGCTTGCGGAGAAGAAAAAAGAGAACAACGAGTGTAGGGAGTAAGAGGCGGCAAGGGCGGCTATGGCAGTAGCGAGCATGCGGCAAGGATGCAGGCGATGCATGCGGAGCAGGAGGCAAGGATGGTGGAGGAGCATGCATCATGGATGGCGTCCACGCGAGTGATCCGGCCAGCCAGCGACTGATCTATCACGCACGGACATTGATTTCATTTGGCATGTCCGGATTGTTGAACTATTGATTTGTTTTGCTTTGCCGTAGTTGTTTTGAACGGTTGAATTAAGATGATTTGTATCGGTATGATCGACGTGTATGGATTACATGAATTGGAGGATCCAGATTTAAGGTTTGTGGATGTGCGGCAACCTAAATGAGGGGTCCCCGGTGCTTCCACATATGTGACTGGACGCGCCCGCGTGCGTATTGGGTGCCGGATTTGCTATGTCCGATTGTAAATGCTCTAAGGGGTCTTGTGGATGGATTAGATGGCCGTAAGTCTCAAAAGTGGCAGTTTTGCTCTAAGGGTATACTCCAAACTCCAAACTTTCAAGTACCCGTTGAGATAAGCTCTCAAGCGAGTGATAAAAAAAATGATGTACAATGCTAGCTAGAAACGTACACATGCATTGGCGAGGTGATTATAGACGGGGACACTCACATACATGCATGCACACTAACCTTTATGGACATACACATGCACCTTTTATCCCTACGAGCATATCTGAAAAAACGATCAAACAAATCTTGAGATTCACAAAGTTGCCACAAATATGTCATAGTTGACGGGCATGCTATAACATTGAACGAGTAACGCTGGAAAGTGAAATAAATCCACCAAAATGCGACCATTCATGCAAGTCTAGGACTTCTACTGGGGTGGGCTGATTCCACCACAAGGAACCTAGCCATCCGAGGTAAGCTTAGTTCTCATACAAGCCTCTCCTATATAAATAAGCAATGGCGATTAGAAAAACAGTCTATTTTATTAATTACCTCTCTAAGTGCCTTGCTTTGGACATAGTTTAAGCATGTAAGCCCGAAAATTTGCAGGGGCACTAACTTGCCAAGCCCTGTGCGACTGCTTGATTGCCTCGCGATTCGTGAAGTAGTTGAATCACGCATGAGGACACAACATGGTTTAAGTTTCAGTTGTTGAAACTTATAGTTTTTCATCCGAAACTTGTGATTTCTTGCCCACTCTTACCAAGTTTCGTATATAGAAATTAAAGACATTTTTTGGTCAGTTGTAGGTGAAAGTGCGTTGTATCGACTAGAGGGGGGGGGGTGAATAGGCAATTTTTATAAAATCTTCACTGAGGAATTTCAGGGTGAGGAAATTCCTGAGTGAAGAAATACTTGTAGCGGAATAAGTACTCAGAAGTAAACATAACAGAACATGAGCATGGTCTTCATGATGAATTAAAAAATAAGCACAGAGTACAGAAAGCGTAAACACAGGATAACACAGGATGAAGACAAACAGACTGAAGAAATTGAACTGAGGAAATTGAGAAAGTCTTCAGTCAAAGTCTTCAAATAGATATGAACAAGCACACAACACAGAAATGAACAAGCACACAACATAGAAATGAGAAAATGAAAGGGTCGAGGAAATGGAACCATGTAGCTTGGTGAAGACAATGATTTGGTAGACCAGTTCCAACTGCTGTGACAGTTGTACGTCTGGTTAGTGCGGCTAGGTATTTAAACCTGAGGACACACAGTTCCGGACACCTAGTTCTGAACACGCAGTCCAGAACACTCAGTCCTTACTGTATTCCCCTTGAGCTAAGGTCACATAGACCTCGCCCAATCACTCGTGGTAAGTATTCAGGTGACTTCCAAACCTTCACAGACTCGGTCACTCGGCAATCCAAAATTTCCTCTTGGATGCTCTAGACCATGACGCCTAACTGTCTGGAAGATACATAGTCTTTAAAGGTAACAAGCGTCGGATCCACGCAGGATCAATCTCTTCAGTGATGCTTAATCACTTGGGGTTTATACGTGTTTGGGTTTGGGTTTTCCTCACTTGATGATTTTCACTCAAAGTCCTCGGAGGATGGGATGCTCTGACAAGTGTCAGTTTCTCTCGGAGCAGCCAACCAGCTAGTGGTTGTAGGGGGCGGCTATTTATAGCCTAGGGAGCAGCCCGACATGATAAGACATAAATGCCCTTCAATGATATGACCTTTAGGTGGGTAGATATTTTGGGACAGCTGGCGCATAGCACAACAACGGTCAGATATTTCAGTATCAAATTCCTCAGGGCTATCATGTTTCTCACTGTGTAGGCAATCCGCACTGGCGAATTCCTAACTCCTCAGTCAGAACAAATTCTTCAGAGACCAGAAGAACTCCGTCTTTGTCACTAAAAAAAATGACTGAGTTGTATGAGATTTCCAATGGCTTCACTCGAAGGGATTGGTAGGTGTAGGATTTGAGTTGAGCATCACTTGGAAATTTTTCCTTAGTATTTCCTCGACCCCCTTTAACAGTACGGTGTTTCCTATGACTCAAGAAAGAGAAAATGAAACTACGAAAACAAAAGTCTTCACGCTTCATGTTCCTCGAATGAATACCAAGTCTTCAGGATCACACCAATTTCTTCACTTTCAAAGTCTTCAGAAATCCAAAGTCTTCAGTCGAAGAACTTCATTTTTAGGGGTTGACTTTCTCTGTAAATATCAAACTCCTCATAGACTTATAGATCTGTGTGCACTCACAAACGCATCAGTCCCTTAACCTATAAGTCTTCAATACACCAAAATCACTAAGGGGCACTAGATGCACTTACAATCTCCCACTTTTTGGTGATTGATGACAATATAGGTTAAGTTTTCAACGGGGATAAACATATGAAGTGTAAATACTGAGGTTGAGGATTTTGATTGCAAGATATAGAAGAACTCCCCGTGAAGATGTGCATAGTGAGGAATTTGCTTTTGAAGCAATGCACACTTGAAGAGTAGAATCATGGAGATCTCCCCCTATATCTTGTAATTCATACACGCAATTAACATATAATATGAAGAATTTGAAATGCATGATGAAATATGGTGACTGATGTAATTCAGCATGCGTGCATTAACATTAATGAGGAATAAGCATGTAGAAAAACTCAGCAAAAATATCAGACCACCATAGAGTTTAAGTTTACAACTCGATCCATCAAAGTCTTCAAAAGAACGAGAGTTGTAACTTAGAAGAAAACGCCCATATAAGTGGACCCACTTGAAGACTAACTCAAATTTCTCCCCCTTTGTCATCGAATGACCAAAAGGATCGAAAATGAGGACTAACGCCCTAAAGAATATCAAGTTGATGGAGGAGTGCCAGCGTTATTTGGGTCGTTTGTCGTTGTAGGGCCTCCCGCAGTGTTGACCAAGTCTTCATACTCGTCGGTGTCGCGGGATGAAGAATAGGAGCTGGCCACCAAGGTAGAAACTTTGACCTTCTTGAATTTCTTCGGAGGAGGTGAAGACCAGTGAAAGTTGTCCTTGAGACCCATTTGCTTCAAATCTTCCTCGCCATACAGATGTGATAAGACAGCTCAGGTGCGACCGAAAACTCCATGGAGCTAGTAATGGTTTTTCTTCACTGCATTATGTGTAGTAGTCATGTTGTGAATAATTGAACCAAACTGACGCTTAACCCATTTATGGTTGCGATCCACCTTCTGGTGAAGACTAAGAAGCAGCTCACGGTCAGTCATCACTCTTGGAGCTGTGGCTTGAGGAGTAGACTTGGGTGCATTTGCAGCAGAGTCATGAGTGGCATAGTCATCATTGATGGAATAAGATGCAGCTTTGCGAAACTGACCATCCAATGGACGAATGCCTTCATGAATGACAACAGGTGCCTTCCCTTTTTCATCAGTTGAGGTACAAGTCTGCTTGGGGACTTCAATTGGGGGTAGGTAGCTGCTACCTCTTGAGCACTGCGTTGGTTTTCCCCGAAGAGGAAGGGATGATGCAGCAAAGTAGCGTAAGTATTTCCCTCAGTTTTTGAGAACCAAGGTATCAATCCAGTAGGAGGCTACGCGCGAGTCCCTCGTACCTGCACAAAACAAATAAATCCTCGCAACCAACGCGAATAGGGGTTGTCAATCCCTACACGGCCACTTACGAGAGTGAGATCTGATAGATATGATAAGATAATATTTTTGTTATTTTTGTGATAAAGATGCAAAGTAAAATAAAGGCAAAGTAAAAAGCAAAGGAAATAACTAAGTAGTAGGAGATTAATATGATAAATATAGACCCGGGGGCCATAGGTTTCACTAGTGGCTTCTCTCGAGAGCATAAGTACTCTACGGTGGGTAAACAAATTACTGTTGAGCAATTGACAGAACTGAGCATAGTTATGAGAATATCTAGGTATGATCATGTATATAGGCATCACGTCCGAGACAAGTAGACCGACTCCTGCCTGCATCTACTACTATTACTCCACTCATCGACCACTATCCAGCATGCATCTAGAGTATTAAGTTAAAAACAGAGTAACGCCTTAAGCAAGATGACATGATGTAGATGGATAAACTCATGCAATATGATGAAAACCCCATCTTGTTATCCTCGATGGCAACAATACAATACGTGCCTTGCTGCCCCTAGTGTCACTGGGAAAGGACACCGCAAGATTGAACCCAAAGCTAAGCACTTCTCCCATTGCAAGAAAGATCAATCTAGTAGGCCAAACCAAACTGATAATTCGAAGAGACTTACAAAGATAACCAATCATACATAAAAGAATTCAAAGAAGATTCAAATATTGTTCATAGATAGACTTGATCATAAACCTACAATTCATCGGTCAACAAACACACCACCAAAAGAAGATTACATCAAATAGTCCTCCACAAGAGAGGGGGAGAACATTGTATTGAGATCCACAAAGAGAGAAGAAGCCATCTAGCTAATAACTATGGACACGTAGGTCTGAGGTAAACTACTCACACTTCATCGGAAGGGCTATGGTGTTGATGTAGAAGCCCTCCGTGATCGATGCCCCCTCCGGCGGAGCTCCGGAATAGGCCCCAAGATGGGATCTCGTGGATACAGAAAGTTACGGCGGTGGAATTAGGTTTTTGGCTCCGTATCTGATCGTTTGGGGGTACGTAGGTATATATAGGAGGAAGGAGTACGTCGGTGGAGCAACAGGGGGCCCACGAGGGTGGAGGGCGCGCCTGGTGGGGGTAGGCGTGCCCCCCTACCTTGTGGCCTCCTCTTTTGTGTCTTGACGTAGGGTCCAAGTCTCCCGGGTCTTGTTCGTTGAGAAAATCACGTTCCCGAAGGTTTCATTCCGTTTGGACTCCGTTTGATATTCCTTTTCTTTGAAACCCTAAAACAGGCAAAAACAGCAATTCTGGGTTGGGCCTCCGGTTAATAGGTTAGTCCCAAAAATAATATAAGAGTGGAAAATAAAGCCCAATAATGTCCAAAACAGTAGATAATATAACATGGATCAATCAAAAATTATAGATACGTTGGAGACGTATCAAGCATCCCCAAGCTTAATTCCTGCTCGTCCTTGAGTAGGTAAATGATAAAAATAGAATTTTTGATGCGGAGTGCTACTTGGCATAATTTTAATGTAATTCTTCTTAATTGTGGTATGAATATTCAGATTCGAAAGATTCATACTAACAAAGCAATTATGTCTTCTCAAAATAGCATGGCCAAAGAATGTTATCCCTACAAAATCATATAGCCTGGCTATGCTCCATCTTCACCACACAAAATATTTAAATCATGCACAACCCTGATGACAAGCCAAGCAATTATTTCATACTTTTGGTGTTCTCTAACTTTTTTAATCTTCACGCAATACATGAGCGTGAGCCATGGACATAGCACTTATAGGTGGAATAGAATGGTGGTTGTGGAGAAGACAAAAAGGGAGAAGATAGTCTCACATCAACTAGGCGTATCAACGGGCTATGGAGATGCCCATCAATAGATATCAATGTGAGTGAGTAGGGATTGCCATGCAACGGATGCACTAGAGCTATAAGTATATGAAAGCTCAACAAAAGAACTAAGTGGGTGTGCATCCAACTCGCTTGCTCACGAAGACCTAGGGCAATTTGAGGAAGCCCATCATTGGAATATACAAGCCAAGTTCTATAATGAAAAATTCCCACTAGTATATGAAAGTGACGAAATGAGAGACTCTCTACTATGAATATCATGGTGCTACTTTGAATCACAAGTGTGGTAAAAGGATAGTAGCATTCCCCTTCTCTTATTTTTTTATTTGGGCCTTTTCTCCTTTTTTTATGGCCTCTTTTTTTCTTTTCTCTTTTTTTTTTATTTTCCGTCCGGAGTCTCATCCCGACTTGTGGCGGAATCATAGTCTCCATCATCCTTTCCTCACTGGGACAATGCTCTAATAATGATGATCATCACACTTTTATTTTCTTACAACTCAACAATTACAAGTCGATACTTAGAACAAAATATGACTCTATATGAATGCCTCCAGCAGTGTACCGGGATATGCAATGACTCATGAGTGACATGTATGAAAGAATTATGAATGGTGGCTTTGCCACAAATACGATGTCGACTACATGATCATTCTAAGCAATATGACAATGATGGAGTGTGTCATAATAAACGGAACGGTGGAAACTTGCATGGAAATATATCTCGGAATGGCTATGGAAATGCCATAATAGGTAGGTATGGTGGCTGTTTTGAGGAAGGTATATGGTTGGTGTATGATATCGGCAAAAGGTGCGCGGTATTTAGAGAGGCTAGCAAAGGTGGAAGGGTGAGAAAAGTGCGTATAATCCATGGACTCAACATTAGTCATAAAGAACTCATATACTTATTGCAAAAATCTACAAGTTATCAAAGCAAAGTATTATGCGCATGCTCCTAGGGGGATAGATTGGTAGGAAAAGACCATCGCTCGTCCCCGACCGCCACTCATAAGGAAGACAATAATAAATAAATAAATCATGCTCCGACTTCATCACATAACGGTTCACCATACGTGCATGCTACGGGAATCACAAACTTTAACACAAGTATTCTTCAAATTCACAACTACTCTACTAGCACAGCTTTAATATCACCATCTTCATATCTCAAAACAATTATCAAGCATCGAACTTCTCATAGTATTCAACACACTCATAAGAAAGTTTTATTATTAATCTTGTATACCAAGCATATTAGGATTTTAAGAAAATTACCATAATATTTAAGACTCTCAAAATAATCTAAGTGAAGCATGAGAGATCAATACTTTCTATAAAACAAATCCACCACCGCGCTCTAAAAGATATAAGTGAAGTACTAGGGCAAAACTACATAACTCAAAAGATATAAGCGAAGCACATAGAGTATTCTAACAAATTCCAAATAATGTATGGCTCTCTCAAAAGGTCTGTACAGCAAGGATGATTGTGGTAAAGTAAAAAGTAAAGACTCAAATCATACAAGACGCTCCAAGCAAAACACATATCATGTGGCAAATAAAAATATAGCTCCAAGTAAAGTTACCGATAGAAGTAGACGAAAGAGGGGATGCCTTCCGGGGCATCCCCAAGCTTTGGCTTTTAGGTGTCCTTAGATTATCTTGGGGGTGCCATGGGCATCCCCAAGATTAGGCTCTTGCCACTCCTTGTTCCATAATCCATCAAATCTTTACCCAAAACTTGAAAACTTCACAACACAAAACTTAAAGTAGAAAATCTCGTGAGCTTCGTTAGCGAAAGAAAACAAAAGACCACTTCAAGGTACTGTAGTGAACTCATTATTTATTCATATTGGTGTTATACCTACTGTATTAAAACTTCTCTATGGTTTATAAACTATTTTACTAGCCATAGATTCATCAAAATAAGCAAACAACACATGAAAAAACAGAATCTGTCAAAAACAGAACAGTCTGTAGTAATCTGTAGCTAGAGCAAGATCTGGAACCCCAAAAATTCTAAAATAAATCTCTGGACGTGAGTAATTTATCTATTAATCATATCCAAAAAGAATTAACTAAATATCACTTTCCAAATAAAAATGGTAGTAGTTCTCGTGAGCGCTAAAGTTTCTGTTTTTTACAGCAAGTGTAACAAGACTTTCCCCAAGTCTTCCCAACGGTTCTACTTGGCACAAACACTAATTAAACACAAAAAACACAACCAAAACAGAGGCTAGATAAATTATTTATTACTAAACAGGAGCATAAAGCAAGGAATAAAAATAAAATTGGGTTGCCTCCCAACAAGCGCTATCGTTTAACGCCCCTAGCTAGGCATAACAAGCAAGGATAGATCTAGGTATTGCCATCTTTGGTAGGAAATCCATAAGTGTCTCTCATGATAGATTCATAAGGTAATTTAATTTTCTTTCTAGGAAAGTGTTCCATGCCTTTCCTTAATGGAAATTGGAATCTAATATTTCCTTCCTTCATATCAATAATTACACCAATCATTCTAAGGAAAGGTCTACCAAGAATAATAGGACATGAAGGATTGCAATCTATGTCAAGAACAATAATATCTATGGGCACATAATTCCTATTTGAAACAATAAGAACATCATTAATTCTTTCCATAAGTTTCTTAATAGTGGAATCCGCAAGGTGCAAGTTTAAAGAGCAATCATCAAAATCACGGAAACGTAACAAATCACACAAAGTCTTTGGAATCGTGGAAACACTAGCACCCAAATCACATAAAGCATAGCATTCATGATCTTTACTTTTAATTTTAATAGTTGGTTCCCACTCATCATAAAGCTTTCTAGGGATAGAAACTTCCAATTCAAGTTTTTCTTCATAAGATTGCATCAAGGCATCAATGATATGTTTAGTAAACGCTTTATTTTTACTATAAGCATGAGGAGAATTTAGCACGGATTGCAACAAGGAAATAAAATCAATCAAAGAGCAATTTTTATAGTTAAATTCCTTTAAATCCATAATAGTGGGTTTAGCAACATCTAGGATTTTAATTTCTTCAATCCCACTTTTATCAATTTTAGCATCAAGATCAAAAAATTCCGAATTCTTGGAACGCCTTCTAGGTAAAGGTGGATCATATTCAGTCCATCATTATCAAGATTCATATTGCAAAACAAAGATTTAATATAGGACACATCAATAACTTTTAGATCTTCATCATTATTTTCATAGGAACTAGAAGAACACGCTCTTATAAAGGCATCTTTCTTAGCACGCATCCTAGCGGTTCTTTCTTTGCACTCATCAATGGAAATTCCATGGCTTTGAGAGTCTCATTGATATCATGCTTAGGTGGAATAGATCTAAGTTTCAAAGAATCAAGATCAAGAGAAATTCTATCAACGTTCCTAGCCAACTCATTAATCTTAAGCAATTTTTCTTCAATCAAAGCATTAAAATTCTTTTGCGAAGTAATAAATTCTTTAATATTGGATTCAAAATCAGAGGGCATCTTATTATAATTTCCATAAGAATTGTTGTAGGAATTACCATAATTATTAGAGGAATTACTAGGACTAGGATTAAAATGTCCTCTATACGCATTGTTACCAAAATTGTTCCTACCAACAAAATTCACATCCATAGATTCATTATTATTCTCAATCAAAGTAGACAAGGGCATATCATTAGGATAAGAAGAAACACTCTTATTAGCAAATAATTTCATAAGTTCATCCATCTTTCCACTCAAAACATTAATTTATTCTATCACATGCACCTTTTTATTAGTAGATCTTTCAGTACGTCATTGAGAATAATTAACCATACTATTATCTAGGAGTTTAGTAGCTTCTCCTAAAGTGATTTCCATAAAAGTGCCTCCCGTGGACGAATCTAAAAGATTTCTAGAAGTGAAATTCAATCCGGCATAAATTTTTTGTATAATCATCCACAAATTTAAACCATGAGTAGGGCAATTACGTATCATTAGTTTCATTCCATCCCAAGCTTGTGCAACATGTTCATGATCAAGTTGCTTAAAATTCATAATATCATTTCTAAGAGAGATGATCTTAGCGGGAGGAAAATACTTAGAGATAAAAACATCTTTGCACTTATTCCATGAATCACTACTATTTTTAGGCAAAGATGAAAACCAAGCTTTAGCATGATCTCTAAGTGAAAAAGGAAATAGTTTCAATTTAACAATATCATTATCCACATCTTTCTTATTTTTCATATCACACAAATCAACGAAGCTATTTAGATGGGTAGCGGCATCTTCACTAGGAAGGCCGGAAAACGGATCTTTCATAACAACATTCAGCAAAGCAGTATTAATCTCACAAGATTCAGCATCGGTAAGAGGAGCAGTCGGAGTGCTAATAAAATCATTGTTGTTGGTATTGGTGAAGTCGCATAATTTAGTGTTATCTTGAGCCATCATGACAAACAAGCAAACTAACACACAAGCAAACAAAAAGCAAGCGAGCAGAAAGAGGCAAATAGAGAAAGAGAGGGAGGATAGAGAGAGGGCGAATAAAACGGCAAGGGTGAAGTGGGGGAGAGGAAAACGAGAGGCAAATGGCAAATAATGTAATGCGGGAGATAAGGGTATGCGATGGGTACTTGGTGTGTTGACTTTTGCCTAGACCTCCCCGGCAATGGCGCCAGAAATCCTTCTTGCTACCTCTTGAGCACTGCGTTGGTTTTCCCCGAAGAGGAAGGGATGATGCAGCAAAGTAGCGTAAGTATTTCCCTAAGTTTTTGAGAACCAACGAATCAATCCAGTAGGAGGCTACGCGCGAGTCCCTCGTACCTGCACAAAACAAATAAATCCTCGCAACCAACCCGAATAGGGGTTGTCAATCCCTACACGGCCACTTACGAGAGTGAGATCTGATAGATATGATAAGATAATATTTTTGGTATTTTTGTGATAAAGATGCAAAGTAAAATAAAGGCAAAGTAAAAAAAAGCAAAGGAAATAACTAAGTAGTAGGAGATTAATATGATAAAGATAGACCCGGGGGCCATAAGTTTCACTAGTGGCTTCTCTCGAGAGCATAAGTATTCTACGGCGGGTAAACAAATTACTATTGAGCAATTGACAGAATTGATCATAGTTATGAGAATATCTAGGCATGATCATGTATATAGGCATCACGTTCGAGACAAGTAGACCGACTCCTGCCTGCATCTACTACTATTACTCCACTCATCAACCGCTATCCAGCATGCATCTAGAGTATTAAGTTAAAAACAGAGTAACGCCTTAAGCAAGATGACATGATGTAGAGGGATAAACTCATGCAATATGATGAAAACCCCATCATGTTATCCTCGATGGCAACAATACAATACGTGCCTTGCTGCCCCTACTGTCACTGGGAAAGGACACCGCAAGATTGAACCCAATGCTAAGCACTTCTCCCATTGCAAGAAAGATCAATCTAGTAGGCCAAGTCAAACTGATAATTCGAAGAGACTTACAAAGATAACCAATCATACATAAAAGAATTCAGAGAAGATTCAAATATTGTTCATAGATAGATTTGATCATAAACCCACAATTCATCGGTCTCAACAAACACATCGCAAAAAGAAGATTACATCGAATAGTTCTCCACAAGAGAGGGGGAGAACATTGTATTGAGATCCAAAAAGAGAGAAGAAGCCATCTAGCTAATAACTATGGACCCGTAGGTCTGAGGTAAACTACTCACACTTCATCGGAAGGGCTATGGTGTTGATGTAGAAGCCCTCCATGATCGATGCCCCCTCTGGCGGAGCTCCGGAACAAGCCCCAAGATGGGATCTCGTGGATACAGAAAGTTGCGGTGGTGGAATTAGGTTTTTGGCTCCGTATCCGATTGTTTGGGGGTACGTAGGTATATATAGGAGGAAGAAGTACGTCGGTGGAGCAACAGGGGGCCCACGAGGGTGGAGGGTGCGCCTGGTGGGGGTAGGCGCGCCCCCTACCTCGTGGCCTCCTCTTTTGTGTCTTGACGTAGGGTCCAAGTCTCCCGGGTCTTGTTCATTGAGAAAATCACGTTCCCCAAGGTTTCATTCCGTTTGGACTCCGTTTGATATTCCTTTTCTTCAAAACCCTAAAACAGGCAAAAAACAACAATTCTGGGTTGGGCCTCCGGTTAATAGGTTAGTCCCAAAAATAATATAAAAGTGGAAAATAAAGCCCAATAATGTCCAAAACAGTAGATAATATAGCATGGAGCAATCAAAAATTATAGATACGTTGGAGACGTATCAGTAGCTGAGGTGATTTTGAAAATCAGCCTTGTAGTTGAGTGAAGACCTTGATCTGAGGAATCTCATAATCCAAGGAGCATAAGACTTCAACTCAAACGGAGAGAGTGCAACATTTGCCAGAGTCCTCATGAAGAAATCATAGTAATTGACGTGAATGCTATGAATGATGTTGAATAGCAGATTCTTCATGATGCCAACAATTTTCTCATCAAATGAGTCATGGCCTTTGATAGGACTCATTGTCCTCGTCAGAATGCGATAGACTGTTCTGGGCACATAGAGTAAGTTCTTCACAAGGAATTTGGTCCTTGGGGCTTGACTGGGCTTCAGAGGCTTCATTATAACTTGCGTGTAATGAGCAGTGAGTTCAGGTTCTTGGTACAGGCAGCGAGCTTCTTCACTGGGTGGACTGATGGGCAGGGCGTGAAGTAATTCAGAGGCCGGTGCCTTATAGTGAGTGTTATCGGTCATCTAGTCCAAGACCCAGGTGTTGATATCTTCAGGATCACCTGTGATATGCAGTGTAGCGTAGAACTAAAGAATAAGCTCTTCATTCCAATCAAGAATGTCAGAGCAAAAGTTGAGGAGGCCTGCATCATGAAGCACACCGAGGATAGGAGAGAAACAGGACAAGATTCCATATCCACGTGAGGAATATGCTCATGGTATAAGATTTTGTCCTTGTTGAAAAGCAGTGAAGAATAGAAGTTGGCCTAGCTTGCAGTCCAGAAATGCTTCCTCCTTAGACGAGTAGAGTCATAAGGATTGTAGTCAGTGAATAATACTTGCTCGCCAAAGAAGTCATCAGCCTTGAATTTTTGCTTCTTCAAGAAGGGATCCTTTGGCTTGGGGTGAGGAGTGTCAGTCAATTGCATCACTACCTCAGGGATCTCGATCTCAGGTTCCGCATGCTGAGGAATTTCAGGTTCTTCTTCAATGGCAGCCTGGGACTTCAATTCTTCATTTAGATTTTCTTCAGCACTAGTGGCTGGAATTTCTTCATGAACAGATGGTGTTGCATGTGGTTCTTCAGATCCCATTTGTACTTCAGTAGCTACAGGGGACCGAGGAATTTGTTGAAGAGGTGTGAACAAAGGAAAATTGGGGTGCTGACTTTCCCAAAAGTCATCATTCATCACTGGAGTAGTGCTTCCAATGTCCACATCCTCTTCTTCATCCATTTCTTCAACGCCGGCCTCTTTAGCAGTGAACTGAGGCATGGGCGATGAGATAAGTGGGGTTGAAGGGATTTCATCCACTTCAATTTCTTCATCCAACTGCTCTGACGAAGCAGTAGAAGGAATGTCATCATCTGATCCGTTTGGGATCACGTATTCTTCATTAAAAGGAACAAGGTCCCTTGATGGCATGGACGGGACAGGAACAATATCAATTGGATTGTCATAGGAACTTATAAGTGGCTTCATTTTCTTCGGAACTGAAGAATCTGATGCAGTTGATGCCTTCCTTTTCTTCACAGCTGCATGCTCTGCAGCCTTGGTCTTCTTTGCATCTGATGCAAATGGAAGGATCGGAGTTGGTGTAGGCGCAGGAGGAGCAGAGCAATTTGGTGGAATTTCTTCAGGCGCAACTGATGCAGTTGCCCTGACTTCTTCATCTTCTTCAGGCACAAAACTAGTGGTTGCCCTGGCAATTTCTTCAGCGACTTGAATGCAGTCATTAGCCCTGGAATTAGCATTTTCTTCAGCAGCCTGAGTGTCACCAGTGGTGCTGGCATTTTCTTCAGTAGGCTGAGCAGATGCAGCAGCTCGAGGAATTTCTTGTTGCAATTGGGCAGCAATAGTGGATGTGAAGTTGTCAGCGAGTCTCACAAAACGAACCTTGCCTCCCAGCCAATCAGCATGGTATGTGTCAAATTCATCACTAAGTTTCTTGATCTCACACTGCATATTGACGAGTTCTTTAGTTGTTATAGAGACAACGTTTTTCTTTAGGAAGCGCTCCCTTTTGTACTACGCTCACTACAACAAACACCCCCCTATACCAACACTTTTGTACCAACGATATCACAGTATGTGTTGTTTATCCCACCTCCCACCTCCCGCACTTAGAGCTAACCTCCTCGTCCCTAAAAAACCCTCCCCGTACCCACACCTCATCCACCCAAATCACGCAGCCCAAATTTCTATCCGCCATCTCGCCCCCCGAATCCCCTCTCTCTCACCCGCGACTTCCACGGCCAGCCACCGCACCTTTGATTCTAGATAGATCCGGCGCTGTCCCGCGCCGTCCCTCCTAGGCCAGGCTCCCCCTCAATTGTCTCTTCCTATATTCTGCTGCGGCGACGTCGTCCATGCCACTGCACACATCCCCACGGTAACCCTAGCCGCCACAGATCGCCAGCGCAGCTCGCCCGCCTCTGTCTTGCAGGCCACTACCCCGCATCGCTGCTGCTGGCTCGGACATGGGTCTGAAACAAGCTGTTGTGTAGGGTGCTGCTCCTTCTCTTTGTGGTGGCCTGCAGTCGAGACGGGCCCGAGGTTAGGGGAGCTGGGGGTGTAGCTCCGGCCGTGTTCCTCGAGACCTCGAGAATCAATTGGATCCCTCCAGTGCGGGTGGTTCTTGCGGCTCGCAAAGCCTTCCCTGGCGATGGTACACTTTTGGATTTATTTTGGTGCCCGGCGTAGTCTTGCTTTGGTGGCCCTGCGTCCGTTTGCTTGCGGCTGCGTGCGTGCTTGGCTGTTGTGCATGTGTCTGTGTGGTGTAAGCGTTCTGATAGAAAGTGCAGCCCTTGGTGACGCTGATTGTTTGCTACCGCAGCAAGTTACTATTACTGCTGCCTCTGGTTGCTATTGCTACTGGTGCTGATTTTGCTGCTACTTAGTACCTATACAGTAGATAGAAGATGATATGCATTCCCAAATAAAAATATAGATAATCTGTATGTTCTAAAATTCTTGCAAACTGAGCCAACTACTTGTCATCTCTTCTCTAATCTCTTCCCTTGATCAGATTCTCTTTTATGCTCTCCGTTGCAAATATTACTCAATAATTTTTTGACTAAAGTGTATTACTCAATATGTACAATGCGTACAGTAATAATCTCTACTCTTGATTTTTCCCTTGCAATTTTTGCCTTCCAAGATGTCAGCTAATAGTCAGTCAGTCTCTAAACACTTGTAGTAACCGTGATGTTGGTATCAAACTGTCCTACAGGTCAAGTTTTGAACTGTTGACAATAGATGCACAACAGATAAGATTGTGTAAGGGTTTAACTTGCTTTAATGGCGTGCAACTTCCGGGCAGATGGAAGGAAATGTACAGCTTAATTACGACAAGGTCGCAAAAAGTGGGGTAACCCATTCGCTTACTTGGTAAACCCTCTCCCCTGGTTCAGGCCACTATAAGGTGTCCATTTCTTTATCTTCTCCTAGCATTCTTATTTATTCCATATCCTTAATTTTTACACTAACTGTTCCAATGAATCTTTGTTAGTTAATTGTGCCAATATATGTCTAGTTTTTTCGGTCTTAATTTTTGTCCAGGCCCATATTTTGTAGAGTCATATAGGTATCGATATTCAGTTATTAAATGACGTGACAAACAATACGTGATTAGGGAGCTGAGCTATGACCAAAGATCAAATTCTCCGGGTTAAATGAAAAGTCACATTGGCAGTAAAGGCACATGGGTCGTGTTTCTTAGTTTTGAGAAAAAAAACGTTCATCCATTACTCAGCTTTGCTTTTATTCGGATAGTTCAGCCATTACATAGGTCACCCCTCATGCATTTTCATAAATATGTATTTAGCTCTAGTGCTTGGTCTGGTCCTCAAGAATTAAATAGTGCCACATTAAATTATTTTTAATTTTGTGTAAACTCCCTGGATCCTACCTTCTCTAGATATAAATTCTCAGGAGCCCAAATCTAATGATTTGTTTCTTTTCATGTTGTTTCCTCTACTGGTTCTGAGAATTTTATTTTTGAATTGAGAAATTCCAATGTGACAATGTAGTTCTCAGGTATCTACAAAGTTTTCTGTGATGTAGATTAGTTAATGATTTTTGGGCTATTGGCATTCAGTTTTTTTTCCTAATACATCATACCAAGCATGAGTTGTTCGTAAGTAATGGTGACACAAAACTAACTAAGGCTGAGACGTTTATGTGGTTCCTTAGTACAATGTACAGTATGTATGTTTTTAAACTTCACTTGGAATTTATGCCTAAATAGTATTATGATATTTCTTTGTAGGTTGAGAATTTCAATACTAGATGATTAATTGGATCCTTGGAGAACGTATGATGATTCTTGGTACTTGGAGGAGAAACAAGACAGTTCTATGAATGTTTAGAAATTTCATTTTTTTTCTAAGAAAGTGATGTACTCATAGTTGATGATACTTGCATTGTAATAACAGATTGTTTCGTTGAACCAATATATGACTTCCATTTCTACTCTATCGAATCTTACTAAAGTTATACCTTGTACTGCCATTCTACTAAAGGTATACATGTACTGCCATTCGCACTAAGTACTGTTTTAAATGATCATATATGAAGGTTATTCTATTGTGCAAGCACCAGTGCATAGAACAATAGTGTTATAAACAACTATATATGGAGGTTATTCTATTTTGCAAGCACCAACGCAAAGAAGCGTTGCATGGATTTGTTGTTGCCTTGCAACACATTATTCTCCAGATTACCAACGGATCTATATACGTTGTTGTAGACCCTTGCAACGCCACCAATGACAACACATATGAATTCGTTGGTGTAGACCTTAGCAACGCTTATACGAACAAACGACAACGCATCTATGAGTTACTGAAGGGGGGTTTCTGTTGTAGTGGCTTTCTTGATTTGCCTGGCCTTTTCAAATTTCCATTTCTCTTCTTGAATGAAGTGAGTCAACATATGACTTTGACCAGGAGTCAACTTGAAATCATGCATGGGAGTGTTGGGGTCCTTGTGCCAGAGATCAATGTAATCAAGGATCAACTATGGATCCAAAAGCAGAGGCACACTTGTGCCTTTGGCTCTAGCGGCCCTGACTTGTTTGTCCCCAATGATTCCAGCAAGTTCTTCATCATCAGCTTCATCTTCATCAGACGGTACTTGAAAAGCGACATGCTTCTTTTGAGGACTTGGTCGAGAGCCTCGTCCAGCAGTTGCCTTGGTCTTCAACAGAGTGGGACCAGTTGAAGAATGCAGTGGTGCCGAGGAACTAGCAGATGCTCCTGAGGCAATAGAGATGCCTGCTGTTCTTTGGCATGTGGCGAGATGCGCAGGTGCTGAGGATTTGGTCGGAGCAGTTGAGGACTTTGGAGGAGCAGGTGAGGTCAGGGAGCAGGGTGAACCATCGCCCGACCAGGGCAACACAGAGAATCAAACCGAACAACCCGACCCCGTCGAAGACAACAGTCCGGACGACATCACACCGGACAGGCACCCAGAGCAACAGAGTGCCCATCAAAGACTAGTTGCCACTGCGAGGAGTCTGAAAAAGCAGAAGCAAAGGCTCAGGACTGCACAAGACACACTCAGAATCAGATAGAGTGAAGTACTCAACACTGCAGCGAAGTATGGCGCTAATCTCCACACCAAGAGCTACCCAAAGAGAAAGCTGCTACCTGAATTCGATGAGGAGGCCTTAGATCCCCTGCAATCAAAAAACAAAACGGCCATCCAATCGGACAGACGACCTCGTGGCCAACATAGAATGGCAAACGACACCGCACATGAGCCGGTACGCGATCCATGTGAGGACTCGCATCAAAAGTACGGCGCAACCAGATCCATCTACGGGCCACGCAAGCGCGCTCCAGCATGCAATGCAACACAACAAACATCCCAATACCACGGTACACCCAAATACAGGGGTGCCGCACACCCCCTATGTTTCACCGATGAGGTGCTGGACCATGAATTCCAAGAGGGATTCAAACCCGTAAACATAGAGGCGTACGATGGAACGACAGACCCTGGGGTCTGGATTGAGGACTACATCCTCCATATCCATATGGTTCGAGGAGACGATCTCCATGCCATCAAGTACTTACCTCTCAAGCTCAAAGGTCCATCTCGGCATTGGATTAAAAGCCTCCCCAAAAACTCCATTGGAAACTGGGAAGAGCTCGAAGACGCCTTTCGAGCAAATTTTCAAGGGACCTATGTCCGACCACCGGATGCAGACGATTAAAGTCATATAAGTCAACAGCCCGGAGAGTCAGCCCGAAAGCTTTGGAACAGGTTCCTCACTAAAAAGAACCAAATAGTCGACTGTCTGGACGCCGAAGCCTTAGCAGCTTTCAAGCACAGCGTTCGAGACGAATGGCTTGCCAGACACCTCGACCAAGAAAAGCCGAGAACAATGGCAGCATTAACAAGCCTCATGACCCGCTTTTGCGCGGGCGAGGACAACTGGTTAGCCCGATGCAGTACCAGCAACCCAAGTACATCCGAAGTCAGGAACGGAAACAGGAAATCACGACGCAGAAAAACAAGCGCCGGAATAAAGAAGACAGTCCGAAGAGCACAGCGGTAAACGCCGGATTCAAAAGCTCTCGGCCAGGTCAGCAAAAGCTGCCCCCCAAAGGCAACAGAGACGAGCTGTCCAGCCTAACCAAGATTCTGGACCAAATATGTCAGATCCATAGCACCCCCGATAAACCTGCAAATCATACCCATAGAGAATGTTGGGTCTTCAAGCAGTCCGGCAAGCTCAACGCCGAACACAAGGGGCATGATACACCAAGCGAAGATGAGGACGAGCCTCGCAAGAAAAGCACTAGGGAATAGAAGAAGTTCCCACCAAAAGTCAAAACAGTAAACGTATTACACGTGACAAGGGGGAGAAACAAAGCAGCACTACTAGAGACACATGCCCCAGGGCCTATCACCGCAGAGTCCTGCCACTGGTCGTTCCAACCGGTCACCTTCGACCATCAAGATTACTCGGCAAGTATCCGGCGTGCAGGATGGGCTGCCTTGGTATTAGACCCAATAATTGACGGATACCACTTCACACGAGTCCTGATGGACGGTGGCAGCAGTCTAAACTTGATATATCAGGACATAGTCTGCAAAATGGGGATAGACCCAACAAAAATTAGCCGTAACAATACTACTTTAAAGGAGTAACGCCATGCCTAGAGGCCCATTGCACGGGCTCCCTGCTACTAGAGGTTATATTCGGCTTTCCCGATAACTTCCGTAGCGAAAATTTAACGTTCCACATCGCTCCGTTCCAAAGTGGCTATCAAGCACTACTTGGACGCGAAGCTTTCGCTCGCTTTAACGCAATATCACATTACGCTTCCCTCATGCTTAAGATGCCAAGTCCATGTGTTACAGTAATTGGAAATATTGAGCGCTCCTTGCGCGCGGAAGACCATGCGGCTGCCTTGGCAGCCGCACACTAAACAGCCTCACCAACTAAAGCATCTGACAGGTCGTTAAGACCATGGACACGGTTGGACGAGTCCGGTACTGCTATATGTAATTGATACATGTTTGATGGCTATAACCCTATTACAATACAAGGGGCTCAACACGCGCGCACAAGTGACAATCAGGCTCAACTTTACTCATATTGTTTAGTTAGTATAACTTACCTTTTGCACAACAACTTTTCAATTAAGTTCCTCTCTTTTTCAGATGACCATCGTGCTACACCCGTCCAGAATACGGCACAACGGAGACACAGGCGCAGGCGTGCAGCAGGGACCCGTTCCAAGGATTCTTTTTAGATTAAGACCCTACGTAAACCTTTTTTACTGTCTCTTGTTGATACACATCCCTCAGATTCTCAGTACAATTGAGAAGGATGCTGACGTATTGGCATGTGGCCATGTCAGAATATTGCACGTACCTGGACACTAGGGGCTTATTACAAAGGGCACTGTTTAGGCCCGGTTTACACCATAAAGACCGAATACCTTAGGGAGTGTTCGGCGTCGCGAGTTTGGCCTTATATGCATCAGCTCCGAATCATGTCTTTGGTCAAATGTTGGGTTTGCCCGGCTCCTGTGTTTTGCTGCCTTACATTCCGCTCTATCGGCTAAGGCGGCACCAGGAGAACTACTGCGATTGTGCCCTAGTTCATCCGGACGAGCACCTCAGTAGAGAAAGCCGAAAACTGACTGTCGTGATATAGCGTGAGACTGGTCAACCACTCGATGACCTATCGGAATCTTCGGGATTCCTTCGCCTTAACGAAGGGCCGTTTACCGGCCAGGCATGTACGCACCCCGAATTCGGATGAGTGCGGAGCCACCAGGGGCTATATAGTAGCCCCACTGTCAAACTCCTCTGGCTAAGTGAAAGTGTTAAAGCATTATAGTCCGGTTGCCTAGTTCGTTGCGCTATCACCTCCTTAATGGACCAAGACGTTGGGTCAAGTGTGAACATGCGTGGGGGCTGAAGCCGACGACTGCAATCTTTCAGGTTATATACATATATACATAAACGGCCGCACAGGAGGCATCATAATACTTTCGGGAATAAGTACAAATGCAACCTTGATAAACTTAATAAAACATTGTTTTTACAATGGGAATACATGTCAATCAAACGTAATATTCTTCGAGCACTGGGCCTCTATCGAACGAGCGCCTTCAAGAACTTCTTCAAAATAGTGCTCGGCAGCCACTCGGCCTATGGCCGAACCCTGCACCGCAACAGTGGTGGCATCCATCTCCGCCCAGAATGTTTTGACACGGGCAAGGGCCATCCGCGAGCCTTCTATGCACGCCGACCTCTTCATCGCATTAATGCGCGGCACCGCACCAAGGAACTACTGCACCAAACTAAAATAGCTGTTCGGCTTTGGCCTTTCCGGCCACAGATGATCCACAACAGACCTCATGGCGAGTCCGGACAATCTATTCAGCTCGGCCCATTCGGCAAGCCGACCAGTCAATGGAAGCGGACGCTCTGGAACGTTAAATTGTGACCACAATAGTTTGTCCACTTCACAATCTGTTTGATCTCGGAAGTACTCGACCGCATCGACAGCACTTGCCGCCAAGTCCAGATATGCGTTCACCGAACTCCACAGCCGGTCCAGAGGGGCATACCGAGGATCTCGAAACTTCCTCCGCAGCATAAAGGGTTTCCTAGCCGCGATATCCCCGGCTTGACGCAGCTCCTCCTTTTTCGCTCTCATCGCAGAGCGGGTATCTTTGGTCGCCATCGTGGCCTTTTCCACGTCCGTCACCTTCGCCGGTTTTCTTCTTCAAGAAGCTGGCAACGGTCGATGATACGTCTCCATCGTATCTATAATTTTTGATTGTTCCATGCCAATATTACTCAACTTTCATATACTTTTTGGCAACTTTTTATATTATTTTTTGGACTAACATATTGATCCAGTGCCCAGTGCCAGTTCCTGTCTGTTGCATGTTTTTGGTTTCGCAGAATATCCATATCAAACGGAGTCCAAACGGGATAAAAAAGGACGGAGCTTATTTTTGGAAAATATGGAAAATTCGGAAGAAAAATCAACGTGAACCAGTGCCCGAGGTGGTCATGAGACAGGGGCGCCCCCTACCCTCGTGAGCCTACCGAAAGGCGGTTGACGCTCTTCTTTTGCCGCAAGAAAGCTAATATTCGGAAAAAAAATCACGGCGAAGGTTTCAGGCCAATCGGAGTTACGGATCTCCATATATATGCGAAATGGTGAAACAGAGCCAGAGGAGAACGCAGAACCAGAGAGAGATAGAGAGATAGATCCAATCTCGGAGGGGCTCTCGCCCCTCCCACGCCATGGAGGCCATGGACCAGAGGGGAAACCCTTCTCCCATATAGGGAGGAGGTCAAGGAAGAAGAAGAAGGAGGGGGGCTCTCTCCCCCTCGCTTCCGGTGGCACCGGAGTGCCACCGGGGGCCATCATCATCACCGCGATCTTCACCAACAACTTCACCGCCATCATCACCAACTCTTCCCCCCTCTATGCAGCGGTGTAACCTCTCTCTTACCCGCTGTAATCTCTACTTAAACATGGTGCTCAATGCTATATATTATTTCCCAATGATGTATGGCTATTCTATGATGTTTGAGTAGATCTGTTTTGTCCTAATGGCTATTTGATGATCGTGATTGGTTTGAGTTGTATGTTTTATTATTGGTGCTGTCCTATGGTGCTCTCCATGTCGCGCAAGTGTGAGGGACTCCCGCTGTAGGGTTTGCAATATGTTTATGATTTGCTTATGGTGGGTGGCGTGAGTGACAGAAGCACAGACCCGAGTAAGTAGGTTGTTTGCGTATGGGATAAAAGGGACTTGATACTTTAATGCTATGGTTGGGTTTTACCTTAATGAATCTTTAGTAGTTGCAGATGCTTGCTAGAGTTCCAATCATAAGTGCATATGATCCAAGTAGAGAAAGTACGTTAGCTTATGCCTCTCCCTCAAATAAAATTGCAATAGTGATTACCGGTCTAGTTATCGATTGCCTAGGGACAAATAACCTTCTTGTTGACAAAAACTCTTTACTAAAACTAATTTAGTTGTGTCTTCATCTAAACAGCCCCTACTTTATATTTACTTGCTCTTTATTATCTTGCATACTTATCCAACAACACCTACAAAGTGCTTCTAGTTTCATACTTGTTTCCGGTAAAGCGAACATCAAGTGTGCGTAGAGTTGTATCGGTGGTCGCTAGAACTTGAGGGAATATTTGTTCTACCTTTAGCTCCTCATTGGGTTAGACACTCTAACTTATCAAAAGAGGCTACAATTGATCCCCTATACTTGTTGGTTATCAAGACCTTTTTCTGGCGCCGTTGCCGGGGAGCCATAGCGTGGGGTGAATATTCTCATGTGTGCTTGTTTGCTTTATCACTAAGTAATTTTTATTTGCTGTTCTTAGTTGTTTTCTATCTTTAGTTATGGGTAGGAAACGCAAAATATCAAAAAAAATAGTTGTACCTACTGAACCAATGGTTGAAGAACCAATCAAAATCTATCACACTGTTGAAGCTTATTACTTGGATCATCTTCGATCCCTTTGTGCTCGTGCCGAAACCCCAACTAGCTTAGTTGAGGGCAAATCTTTAGATGAGCATGCTTGTTATGTGTGACACCGTATATCTGAAAAAGGGAAACTACTATGGGGTCAAATCCAACGTTTGCAATGCTATGCTTGGAATTTATGTGAAATATATGATTTTACTTGTTGTTCTAAAAACCCTAAGAAACACCTTCCCTACCAATGTGAGTTTATTGATAATGGAATCTTATCTTCATATGCTAAGGGTGTTTATAATTACTATGATGTTCAACAAATTGAAGAATTTGTTTCTTTTAAGGGTGCTTTTGAAATTGCTTCTTTGATTGAAAAGTATGACGCTACTCTTCACAAATCTGAAAATTTTGCCATATTTAAATATTGCTATGATAATTATGCTTCTAATGGCTATGTTGAACCATATATTGAGTACTACTCCGCTGTCCAAGAAGAGACTAATATTTTGCAGGAGTCTATGGAAGAAGAAATTGATGAAACTGTGAGCTCATTGGATGAAAAAGATGATGAGGAGAGCGAAGAACAAAAGGAGGAAGAGCGGATTAGATACCTGTGCCCACCTTCTAATGAGAGTAACTCTTCAACTCATACATTGTTTAATTCCCCTTCGTGCTTACCGGAGGATGATTGCTATGATGATTGTTATGATCCCGTTGATTCTTTTGAAATATCCCTTTTTGATGATGCTTGCTATGCTTGTGGCCAAGATGCCAATATGAATTATGCTTATGGAGATGAACTTGCTATAGTTCCTTATGATAAAAAAGAAATTGTTGCTATTGCACCCACGCATGATAGTCCTATTATCTTTTTGGATTCTCCCGATTACACTATATCGGAGAAGTTTGCACTTATTAAGGATTACATTAATGGGTTGCCTTCTACCGTTGCACATGATGATTTTGATAGATATAATATGCATGTGCTTGCTGCTCCTACTTGCAATTATTATGAGAGAGGAACTATATCTCCACCTCTCTATGCTTCCCACATGATAAAATTGCAAGAAACTGTTTATACTATGCATTGGCCTTTACTTTGTGTGCATGAATTGTTCTTTCATGACATGCCTATGCATAGGAAGAGAGTTAGACTTCGTTGTTACATGATATATGTTACCTTGTGCTCACCACTAAATTACAAATCATTGTTAATTAAAATTGGCTTTGATATACCTTGGGATCCGGGTGGATTCACTACTTGAGCACTATATGCCTAGCTTAATGGCTTTAAAGAAAGTGCTGCCAGGGAGACAGCCCGGAAGTTTCAGAGAGTCATTTATTTCTGTTGAGTGCTTTCATATAGTTTAAAAACAACAAAAATAAAGAGGGGAACCGAAAACTTTTCAAAAAGAAAAGTGAAAGTGAGAGAGACGAGCATTGTGAAAGTGGGGGCGTCCTTGAACTTTGTTCATGCCCATGGAAACTTTGTGAATCTTGATTACAGAAACTTTTCAACAAAAATAATTATCCCCTTGTACAATTCCATCGTATTATAAAAATAATGTGCCAAGGTTTGCCTTTAGGATGTTTACATTTGCTTGATGGTTTGTACGGTGCAGGACAGAAACTTTGGCTGTAGTGCAGGATTTTACATTTTTAGCTGGGACGTCAAATGGTTCTGATTCTTTTTGCACTGTCTTCCTATGCAAATTTTTATTTTTCCTAATTTTGGTAGAATTGTTCAAGTATCAGAAGTATGGTGAATGTTCATATTGCTACAGACTGTTCTGTTTTAGACAGATTCTGTTTTTGATGCATAGTTTGCTTGTTTTGATGAAACTATCAATTTATATTAGTGGATTAAGCCATGAAAAAAATTATATTAAAGTAGACACAATGCAAAAACAAAATATGAGTTGGTTTGCAACAGTACTTAGAGTAGTGATTTTCTTTATTATACTAATGGATCTTACCGAGTTTTCTGTTGAAGTTTTGTGTGGATGAAGTGTTCGATGATTGAGAAGGTTTCGATGTGAGAAGAAGGAAGAGAGCCAAGAGCTCAAGCTTGGGGATACCCGAGGCACCCCAAGTAAATATTCAAGGAGACTCAAGCGTCTAAGCTTGGGGATGCTGGGGAGGCATCCCCTCTTTCTTCAACAAATATCGGTATGTTTTCGGATTCGTTTCGTTCATGCGATATGTGCAAGTCTTGGAGCGATTTTGCATTTAGGTTTTTATTTTTTATGCACCATGCTGGTATGAGATGGTCCTTGGTTGATTTATAGAATTCTCTTTACACTTCACTTATATCTTTTGAGTATGGCTTTATAGAATGCTTCATGTGCTTCACTTATATCATTTGAAGTTTGGATTGCCTGTTTCTCTTTACATAGAAAACCGCCATTTGTAGAATGCTCTTTTGCTTCACTTATATTTGTTAGAGCATGGGCATATCTTTTGTAGAAAGAATTAAACTCTCGTGCTTCACTTATATCTATTTAGAGAGATGACAGGAACTGATCATTCACATGGTTAGTCATAAAATCCTACATAAACTTGTAGATCGCTGAATATGATATGTTTGATTCCTTGCAATAGTTTTGCGATATAAAGATGGTGATATTAGAGTCATGCTAGTCGAGTAATTGTGAAATTGAGAAATACTTGTGTTGAGGTTTGCAAGTCCCGTAGCATGCACGTATGGTGAACCGTTATGTAACAAAGTCGGAGCATGATGTGTTTATTGATTGTCTTCCTTATGAGTGGCAGTCAGGGACGAGCGATGGTCTTGTCCTACCAATCTATCCCCCTAGGAGCATGCGTGTAGTACTTTGTTTTGATGAGTAATAGATTTTTGCAATAAGTATGTGAGTTCTTTATGACTAATGTTGAGTCCATGGATTATACGCACTCTCACCCTTCCATCATTGCTAGCCTCTCTAGTACCGCGCAACTTTCACCGGTACCATAAACCCACCATATACCTTCCTCAAAACAGCCACCATACCTACCTATCATGGCATTTCCATAGCCATTCCGAGATATATTGCCATGCAACTTCCATCATCATCATATACATGACTTGAGCATCATTGTCATATTGCTTTGCATGATCGTAAGATAGCTAGCATGATGTTTTCATGGCTTGTCCGTTTTTTGATGTCATTGCTATGCTAGATCATTGCACATCCCGGTACACCGCCGGAGGTATTCATATAGAGTCATATCTTTGTTCTAGTATCGAGTTGTAATATTGAGTTGTAAGTAAATAAAAGTGTGATGATCATCATTAATAGAGCATTGTCCCAAAAAAAGGCCAAATAAAAAAAAAGAAAGGCCAAATAAAAAAAAGAAGGAAAGGCCAAAAAAAGGGGGACAATGCTACTATCCTTTTTCCACACTTGTGCTTCAAAGTAGCACCATGTTCTTCATATAGAGAGTCTCTTGAGTTATCACTTTCATATACTAGTGGGAATTTTCATTATACAACTTGGCTTGTATATTCCGATGATGGGCTTCCTCAAATGCCCGAGGTCTTCATGAGCAAGCAAGTTGGATGCACACCCACTTAGTTTTCAGTTTGAGCTTTCATACACTTATAGCTCTTAGTGCATCCGTTGCATGGCAATCCCTACTCACTCACATTGATATCTATTGATGGGCATCTCCATAGCCCGTTGATACACCTAGTTGATGCGAGACTATCTTCTCCTTTTTGTCTTCTCCACCATCATATTCTATTCCACCTATAGTGCTATGTCCATGGCTCACGCTCATGTATTGCGTGAAAGTTGAAAATGTTTGAGAACATCAAAAGTATGAAACAATTGCTTGGCTTGTCATCGGGGTTGTGCATGATGTGAATATTTTGTGTGGTGAAGATGGAGCATAGCCAGACTATATGATTTTGTAGGGATGAGCTTTCTTTGGCTATGTTATTTCAATAAGACATAATTGCTTGGTTGGTATGCTTGAAGTATTATTATTTTTATGTCAAAGGATAGATTATTGCTTTGAATCACTCATGTCTTAATATTCATGCCATGATTAGACATATGATCAAGATTATGCTAGGTAGCATTCCACATCAAAAATTATCTTTTTTATCATTTACCTACTCGAGGACGAGCATGAATTAAGCTTGGGGATGCTGATACGTCTCCGTGGTATCTATAATTTTTGATTGTTCCATGCCAATATTATTCAACTTTCATATACTTTTTGGCAACTTTTTATATTATTTTTGGGACTAACATATTGCTCCAGTGCCCAGTGCCAGTTCCAGTCTGTTGCATGTTTTTGGTTTCGCAGAATATCCATATCAAACGGAGTCCAAACGGGATAAAAACAGATGGAGCTTATTTTTGGAAAATATGGAAAATTCGGAAGAAAAATCAACGCGAACCAGTGCCCGAGGTGGTCACGAGACAGGGGGCACCCCCCTAGGGCGCGCCCCCTACCCTCGTGAGCCCACCGAAAGGCGGTTGACGCTCTTCTTTTGCCGCAAGAAAGCTAATATTTGGAAAAAAATCACGGCGAAGGTTTCAGGCCAATCGGAGTTATGGATCTCCATATATACGCAAAACGGTGAAACAGAGCCAGAGGAGAACGCAGAAGCAGAGAGAGACAGAGAGATAGATCCAATCTCGGAGGGGCTCTCGCCCCTCCCATGCCATTGAGGCCATGGACTAGAGGGGAAACCCTTCTCCCATCTAGGGAGGAGGTCAAGGAAGAAGAAGAAGGAGGGGGGCTCTCTCCCCCTCGCTTCCGGTGGCACCAGAGAGCCACCGGGGGCCATCATTATCACCGCGATCTTCACCAACAACTTCACCGCCATCATCACCAACTCTTCCCCCCTCTATGAAGCGGTGTAACCTCTCTCTTACCCGCTGTAATCTCTACTTAAACATGGTGCTCAACGCTATATATTATTTCCCAATGATGTATGGCTATCCTATGATGTTTGAGTAGATCTATTTTGTCCTAATGGCTATTTGATTATCGTGATTGGTTTGAGTTGTATGTTTTATTATTGGTGCTGTCCTATGGTGCTCTCCGTGTCGCGCAACCGTGAGGGACTCCCGCTGTAGGGTTTGCAATATGTTTATGATTTGCTTATGGTGGGTGGCGTGAGTGACAGAAGCACAGACCCGAGTAAGTAGGTTGTTTGCGTATGAGATAAAGGGGACTTGATACTTTAATGCTATGATTGGGTTTTACCTTATTGAATCTTTAGTAGTTGCGGATGCTTGCTAGAGTTCCAATCATAAGTGCATATGATCCAAGTAGAGAAAGTATGTTAGCTTATGCCTCTCCCTCAAATAAAATTGCAATAGTGATTACCGGTCTAGTTATCGATTGCCTAGGGACAAATAACCTTCTTGTTGACAAAAGCTCTTTACTAAAACTAATTTAGTTGTGTCTTCATCTAAACAGCCCCTACTTTATATTTACTTGCTCTTTATTATCTTGCATACTTATCCAACAACACCTACAAAGTACTTCTAGTTTCATACTTGTTCCCGGTAAAGCGAACGTCAAGTGTGGTAGAGTTGTATCGGTGGTCGATAGAACTTGAGGGAATATTTGTTCTACCTTTAGCTCCTCATGTGGTTCAACACTCTTACTTATCGAAAGAGGCTACAATTGATCCCCTATACTTGTGGGTTATCAGTCGGCAGTATCTTTTAACTTTACAGCCATCTTGGCCATTTTCTCTTTGCTCTCGCAATGTGCGGCCTGTTCGGCCCTTAACTCTTCGGCCGCTTGCAAAGCAGCCGCATTGCTACTCCTTGCTTGCTCCTTGGCTCGGGCAAGCTCTGTCCGAAGGGTCTCCACGGTGGCCGCTCCATCTGCAGTCACAACATATTAAAGATACTGGCATCATGCTACTCTTATTATGTGACGATCACCAGAAAGGCCACTCACCCTGTGCCTCGTCAAGCCGCTCATTGACGAGCACGATGTCAGCATCTGCCGCTTTAGTTCGGCATACCCATCAGTCCGGCTAGCCACCGGAGCCTCCACCACCTGCACATAAAGGCAGTCTGGTTATTTCCTGGGACTATGATCCTTTGTTTGCCGCCATTTTCGACGACAACCAGAGTCTCAGGGGCTACTATCTACACAGGGCACATCTAAAAATGTGCGGTACTTTAAAAAATATACATCATTTCACGTACCTCAAAAACCGTCAGTAGACTCATAAAGGCTTCATGCAGCCCGCTTTCGGCGGACGAAATCCTTTCAATCATCGTACCCATCAATGTGCGGTGCTCTTCTAAGATAGCCGCCTTCTCCAGCAGATCCCTCTGTACATCTGACTGCGCACCAGACGATGCCGGACTCTTTTGATTGCTCTCTTCGAGGGCCGGATACCGAGGACTTCGGGTGGCCATAGGATTACCTTCTGGCCTTGCTGGATCAGGAGAAGCCCTCTGCGACGACACCTCAGGGTCAGTCACTTCATAAGGCGGTGTGGCAGGGGGAGGCGTTTCTCTCTCCATCATCTCCGGAAGAAGATCCCCCGAAGATGAGCTCAGCTGAGAAGGGCTAAGATCCGAACTGCAAGATAAATACTTCGGTTATTTTTCTCAGAAGTAAGGTATGATATCTTCACTATTAAATACCTTTTGATTACTTACAGCTCGTTAGAGGGCTGATCCCCGCGCGGACATTGTGTGGCAAGAACACCCTCCGAGGCAGGACCCTCTGGCAGATATTTCTTCTCCTGTTTGGAAACCTTGATTTCCGGATCTTTGGAGGTAGTCCTCTTCCTTCCCCAGGGAGAGAGAATGTCAGATTCTTCCCCTCGGTTATACTCCCTCGCGGAGGCGCTCATTCCCTCGGTTGGAATAGGTAGCGATGGAGGCCCGCTTTCGCCCTCTTTATTCCCCCCTTTGTCTTCCTTTGAGGGCACCGGACAAGGTGCTGGCTCAAGCATCTTTTCAAGCACCGGATTGTCCAAGCCTTCAGGAAGGGGGGCTGAACACCGCATCATCTTCGCCTTTGTTATCCAGTCCTGGTCAAAGAGCGATTCTTTAGAATGATGTCATGATAAATAAAAGGACAGTGTGTTCGGCCATGGGATTACTTACTTGGGTAGCGGTGCGGTTGCTGCTCAGGCCCACGTCCCCGGTAGTGTTCGGACACTCTATTTGGGGTCCGAAGAACGATTTGTACATCTCCTCGTGCGTCATGCCGAGGAAATTCTGAATAGTGCACGGTCCTTCTGGGTTGAATTCCCACATGCGTAGGGGCCGGCGTTTGCAAGGCTGGACTCGACGAACTAGCATGACTTGCATTACCATAACCAAACTGAAATCTCCCTCGAAGAGATCTCGGATACGGCTCTGCAGTATGGGCACGTCCTTGGCTGGACCCCAGCTCAGCCCCCTGCTGATCCATGACATCAGTTGTGGTGGAGGGCCCGAGCGAAAGGCGGGGGCAGCTACCCACTTGGCACTTCTACGAGCTGTGACGTAGAACCACTCCCGTTGCCACAATCCGGACACCTCTGAAAAGGAACCCTTTGGCCATGGAGCGTCATCAATTTTGCTTATTAGAGCACCTCCACATGCTGTGTACTGCCGCTCGACTATCTTCGGCTTCACATCGAAGGTCTTGAGCCATAGGCCGAAGTGAGGGGTAATGCGGAGGAAGGCCTCACACACGACAATAAATGATGAGATGTGAAGAAGGGAATCCGGGGCCAGATCATGAAAATCCAGCCCATAATAGAACATGAGACCCCTAACAAAGGGATCCAGAGCGAGGCCTAGTCCTCGGAGGAAGTGGGAGACGAACAAAACACTCTCGTTGGGTTCGGGAGTAGGGACGACCTGCCCTCGGGCGGGCAGTCTATGCGAAATTTCGGCGGTCAGATATCTGGCCTCCCTCAACTTCTTGATGTCCTCCTCCGTGATGGAGGAGGGCATCCACCAGCCTTGAAGGCTGGATCCGGACATGATTGAAGGTCTGAAGCACCTGACCTTGGCTTTGGGTGTTAGAACTCGAGGCGCGGGAGGGATTCGATTGAGCACGGGAGGGAAAAAGTAACAACCATGTCCCTTTATAAAGAGGGTGAATATCAAGCGTCCTCCTCGTGGCCGTTTGGGACTTGCCTAAAATATAGGAGTCCTAGGCACGGTTGGGTTACCCACGTCCATATTGATGAGAATGTCGTAATAAGGGGAACACGATCTCTGCTTTGACAAGACGTGTCAAGAAACCGCCTCGCGTTATGTGCGGGGGCTGGTTAAAGAAAAACGGTTCAAATAATTACCGGGTCGTGGCGTGATGTCATGCTGCCAAAATATGTCAGCAGATTAGATTTATGGTAATATTATTCTCTCTACGATGGTGTGTGGAACTTATCTTGCAGGGTCGGACACTATCCTTGTATTCAAATTCTTCCGTGGTGTATTCAGAGGATAAACCCACCTTGCAATGCCGAAGACAACACTGCACGCCGGACTCATCGTCATTGAAGCCTGGTTCAGGGGCTACTGAGGGAGTCCTGGATTAGGGGGTCTCCGGACAGCCGGACTATATCCTTTGGCCGGACTGTTGGACTATGAAGATACGAGATTGAAGACTTCGTCCCGTGTCCGGATGGGACTCTACTTGGCGTGGAAGGCAAGCTAGGCAATACGGATATGTATATCTCCTCCTTTGTAACCGACCTTGTGTAACCCTAGCCCCCTCCGGTGTCTATATAAACCGAAGGGTTTTAGTCCGTAGGACAACATGCAATCATACCATAGGCTGGCTTCTAGGGTTTAGCCTCTCCGATCTCATGGTAGATCAACTCTTGTACTACTCATATTATCAAGAATAAATCAAGCAGGACGTAGGGTTTTACCTCCATCAAGAGGGCCCGAACCTGGGTAAAACATCGTGTCCCCTACCTCCTATTACCATCCTCCTTAGACGCACAGTTCAGGACCCCCTACCCGAGATCCGCCGGTTTCGACACCGACATGAGGGTTGAGGGATTTGCCGTGAGGGCTTTGAAGAAACTGGTCGTGAGGGCATAGCTGAGAAACTTGGTTGAGAGGGCATTTGAGTAGAAGCACTTGGCTTACGAGCCGGCTTCTCTGGCATAGCCTTCTTGGGCTTACTTGCAGAGGCCTCAGCAGTGGTAGCAACATCAGCAGAGTATTCATTGAATTTCCTTACTTCTTCCTTAGCAACTCTGGCAAGCTTGGCCTGGCGCTTGGCCCATTCATCAGGATAATTCTCACCATGCTTGAGGCTGGTGGGATCAGCTTCTTGGCCAGGTGCCAATGGAGGTCTTGAGCAAGGAGGATGAAGAGTGAATTTCTTCATATACTTGGGAGTGACATATCTGTATCCCCTCCATTCCCGTGCCCATCTCCTCTCTATTCTTTGGATGCGCACTTTGCGCTCATTCTTGGTTTCCTTTCCATGAGTGGCCTCATCAGGAGTGCAATAATCCTTGTATATGTCCTCAGGGATTTCAAACGCAGTGTTGACTTCCAGCCTCTTTCCTCCCTTCTGAGGTTTCTTGCCATCTGCCATTTTCTTCAGTTGAGGGTTTTAACAATTGAGTTCTCTGAAGAGGTATGCAACTTTTCTTCAAGGAACGCTGCAAATGAGTTAAGTTGATGAGAACCTAATGATTCAGCAGCGGTCATGTGTACCTGTGAACAGAGTATATGTGCGAAGAATTTGGAGAGGTCATATGCGTTATTAGAAGTTTTTGCAACAAGAACAAGTTTGAGGAAATTGACCGGATGAGTCTTGAAGACTTTCACTAAGCGTTCTTTGACTTAGGTTCCAGAGTTCTACAGATTCGAAAATCCACACGATTGAGGAATCTTGAAGAAAAATGTTGCTTAGAGAAATAGATCAAGAACAAATGATATGTGAGGTGTTTAGTGTGTGAAGAGTTGAGGAATAAACACTTTTTGAAGATTTGAAGAAAACATCAGAATCAACAAGGGCAGTAAAAGTAACTTTTAATTACCCTTGACAAAGAACACGGTGAACTAGGAAGTGTAGATTTGAAGCTCGTCAGTTCAGATCTTTCACGCCCTAACTTGGTTGAGGAAGACAGCTACGACGGTGGCGGAGTGAAGAAATCCGCCTCCGGCATGAGTACGGCGGCGACGAGGTCGAGGCAGTGAAGCTCTTCCTCACCGGCGATGATGGAGGTAGCGGCGGCGCTAGGGTTGGGAAGCTCGAGCAAGGGAGTGAGATCGAGTGGAGTAAAAGTGAAGTGAGGAAGGGAGAGGGGTATTTATAGCCGAAGTGAAAAAACCGCTCGCCCGAGGAAATAGGACGAACGTGCCCCTGACCTTTCTATTCGCTTGACATGTGTCACCCACATATAGAGAGGTGACGATCGTGTGCGATCGTGGGTGAATAGATAAACATCGCATAGAATGCGGAACAGTTTGAGCGGCAAAGCTGAAAATTTAGATAAGATAGGTTTTAAAGTTCCGTTCGCAATTTCTTCAACTGACAAGAACACGGTGAAGATTTTGAACGAGATTCAAATAGAACGCACATGAAGAATTTGTGAATAGATCGTGTTGAGTTTAGCATAGAGGGGGAAGGGTCCGATCACATTCACTTAGCAGAACAAGCAACTTAAAGAAATAGCAATAAGTGAATGTTGTAGAGGACATAAACTCACATATATATTTATATAGCCAATGAAGAAAAACGACGGAAATGGTGAAGACAATGCAAGTTTAAAAACAACCGAGGAATTTCAAAGAACTGAGGAAAAACTTAATAGAAGATTTTCAACATTTTGTGGTGGCGTGACCCACCGTATAAGAATGATAATTTCAGACACTGCGTACAATTGTCGTAGGGTTCTGAGAATCAAATTCTTCATTAATTTCTTCACACTTAGAATGTTGTTCTTCATTTATTGAAGAAAAACGTTTCTTCATGTGTTGCACATCTAAGTCATCAATTTTGCATAAGTGTTAGGATGAGTGTCCTTTTCAAAGAACATTCGAAGATTTTAGGATATTTAGCTCACATCACAACTTGCTAAATCTCTTCTCAGCCAAGGGCTTAGTGAAGATATCGGCTAGCTGTTTTTTCACTCTTCACATGCTCAATAGAGATGTCGCCCTTCAACACATGATCGTGAAGAAAATGATGACGAATATGAATGTGCTTTGTCTTCGAGTGCTGAACTGGGTTATGAGCAATCTTGATGGCACTCCCATTGTCAAAGTAGAGTGGCACATTCTTCAAGTTGACGCCGTAGTCCTTGAGTGTTTGCTTCATCCATAGTAGTTGAGCACAGCAAGAACCAGCAGCAATGTACTCAGCTTCAGTAGTAGACAGTGATACGCAGTTCTGTTTCTTCGAGGACCAACAGACTAAAGATCGTCTGAGGAAATGGCATGTGCCAGATGTTGACTTGCGGTCCACACGATCACCAGCATAGTCAGAGTCTGAAAATCCAATGAGATCAAAAGCCGATCCCTTGGGGTACCACAATCCAAGTGTTGGTGTGTAAGCTAGATATCGAAGAATATGCTTCACAACCTTATGGTGTGATTCCTTCGGTGTAGCTTGAAATGGGGCACACATGAAAACACTAAGCATAATATCTGGCCTAGATGCACATAAGTACAATAAAGAACCAATCATGAAGCGGTATACCTTTTGTTCGAAGTCAATACCATTTTCATCAGTGAATAGATGACCATTTGTGGGCATAGGGGTTTTGACTCCTTTGCAATCTTGCATGCCGGATTTTCTCAATACGTCCTTGAGGTATTTCTCCTGAGATATGAATACGCCATTGCGCTGTTGACGAATTTGAAGACCTAAGAAGAATTTCAATTCTCCCATCATAGACATTTGATATTCTTCACTCATCATATAGTAAAATTCATCACTGTAACGTTGGTTAGTACAACCGAAAATGATATCATCAACATAAATTTGACACATAAACAATTAACCACCATAAGATTTAGTGAAAAGAGTTGGGTCAAGTGAACCGGGTTTGAAGCCTTTCTTCATGAGGAATTCCTTCAAAGTATCATACCACGCCCGTGGGGCCTGCTTGAGGCCATAGAGAGCCTTATTGAGTCTGAAGACTTTGTCATGATGCTTTGGATCTCCAAAACCTGGGGCTTGAGCAACATATACTTTTTCCTCAAGCTTACCATTGAGGAATGCACTTTCCACATCCATTTGATATAAGATGATATCATGATGGTTACCATAAGTAAGTAATATGCGAATAGCCTCAAGTCTAGCAACAGGTGCAAAAGTTTCATCAAAATCAATTCCTTCAACCTGTGTGTAGCTTTGAGCTACTAGCCGTCCCTTATTCCTCACCACAAGGCCATTTTCATCTTTCTTGTTGCGGTAGATCCACTTTGTGCCGATGATATTGTGCTTGCGAGGATCTGGACGTTTTACCAGTTCCCAGACGTTGTTGAGCTCGAATTGATGTAATTCCTCTTGCATAGCTTCAATCCACTTAGGCTCCAGAAATGCTTCATCTACCTTAGTGGGCTCTGTGATAGAGACGAAAGCAAAGTGCCCACAAAAGTTAGATAAATGTGAAGCTCTTGAGTGTGTGAGAGGACCTGGAATGTTGATGTCGCTAATGATTTTCTCAATTTGAACTTCATTTGCAGCGCGAGGATGAGCGGGTTGACATTGAGGAATTTGATCAACATTTTCTTCAGCGCCATTTTCCTTAGGTGCATCAGCATGACGTTCCTCATGTTCTGGAATGACTTCTTCAGCAGATTCTTCAGTAGGAATGACATCCTCAGTAGCCTTGAACTTGATAGATTCCTTAGGAGATATTCCATCTGTCACAGGAGGTAGGTGCTCTCTTTGCGAGCCATTAGTCTCATCGAACCGTACATCTACAGTTTCAACAACCTTGTGGTGATAGGTGTTGAAGACTCTGTAGGTGTGCGAGTCCTTACCATAACCGAGCATAAAACCTTCATGTGCTTTCGGTGCAAATTTAGAATTGTGATGAGGATCTCTAATCCAACATTTTGCACCGAAGACTTTGAAATAACTCACATTGGGTTTCTTGTCGGTGAGGAGTTCATATGCAGTTTTCTTGAAGAATTTGTGAAGATATACCCTGTTGATGATGTGGCACGCAGTATCAATTGCCTCAGGCCAAAAGCGAGGAGGCCTCTTGTACTCATCAAGCATAGTGCGAGCCATCTCAACAAGAGTCCTATTCTTGCGCTCCACGACGCCATTTTGCTGAGGAGTATAAGGAGCGGATAACTCATGAGTAATACCGAGTTCATCAAGATAGTCATCAAGACTAGTGTTCTTGAACTCAGTTCCATTATCACTTCTTATGTGCTTGATCTTCACATCAAAGTTTGTTGAAGCCCTCGAGAAAAATCGCTTGAAGAATTCCTGCACTTCAGTTTCGTAAGTGATGATATGCACCCATGTATATCAAGAATAATTATCAACAATGAGAAAGCCATATAAAGATGCAACATTAGTAAATGTGGCATAGTAAGTAGGGCTAAAGAGATCCATGTGAAGCAATTCAAATGATCGAGTAGTAGTCATGATAGTCTTCGCTGGATGCTTGGCCTTGGTCATCTTTCCATCTTCACAGGCTCCGCATAAGTGATCCTTGAGGAATTTGACATTCTCAATGTCAATGACATGCTTCTTCTTCGCGAGCGTGTGCAAATTCCTCATGCCAGCATGACCAAGTCGACGATGCCATAGCCAGCCTTTTGAAGCTTTTGCAAGTAGACATGTAGCAGGTTGTGGTCCTGTAGAGAAATCAACAATATACAAATCTCCTCTCCTAAAGCCTTCGAAGACTTTGGAATTGTCAGCTTCCATGATCACAACACAATGATACTTGCCAAAGACAACAACCATATCAAGATCATAAAGCATTGAGACAGACATGAGGTTGAACCCTAAGGACTCGACAAGCATGACTTTGTCCATGTTTCAATCCTTTGAGATTGCAACCTTACCTAGACCCAATACCTTGTTGTTGCCTTTGTCAGCGTAGTTGATATGCTTCAGATGTGATGGAGATAAAGCAGAGTTCATCAATAAGCTCCTGTCACCAGTCATGTGATTTGTACATCCACTATCGAGGACCCACTCAGTGGCTTTGGGTTGATCATCCTGCAGATGAATTAGTGCAACTTACGAACTCATATACTTCAGCAGTGAAGAATATGGTATCAATTTCATCAGATCAATTTCATCAAGCAATAGAACAGATAAAGCAGTATGAGGACATGAGAAATAAAATTTCATTTCTTCATGATTATCTTGCATCCTTTTAAGAACATTCAGGTCTCCAGCAAATTCTTCGGACGATTAAGTTCGTTTGGAGACCTGATCCTGCATAAGAGATTAGTTCTTTTTCTTCACCACCCACATCTGAAGGGGTGGCAAAGAGTTCATCATTCTGCGAGCTCCATAAGAGAAAGGTGGCATAGATGCTAATCCACTTCGTTTCACATAAGAGGGGTTAGGGTAAGCATACGAGTAAGCAGAGAAATTCTTCGAGGACTTATGAACATAATGATTTGAAAAATAATGCACATATCCATAATTCTTAGATCTTCCCTGCGAAACAGACGGGTTAGCACGATGATGTTCATATGAGGACTTTGATCCATATGAAGAATTTGGTCCATATGAAGAATTTGATCTGGGGTTCCTATTCTTCACAGGTGTTGTCATGATGACATTCACCTAAAGATTTTCAAGGCACCTTTTGGGAACCCAGATTTTCTTCATAGGAGGACCGTTCCTGCAGTTAGTGCCAACATATCTAGCAAATACTTCACCATTCTGATTTTTGAACAGTTTATAGTTGGAGTCAATTGACTCATCAGAAGAATATGAAGATTCACATGTAAAGCCAGATAAAGTAGATGGATCCACTGAAGGTCCCTTTGCAGCAATCCATGAGGTTCTGGGATACTGCTCAGGTTTCCAGTAGGTCCCATCAGTATTGATTTTCCTCTCAAAGGCAATACCCTCTTTCCTAGGGTTCCTGTTGAGGATCTGCTTTTTAAGCACGTCACAAAGAGCCTGATGCCCTTTGAGGCTTTTGTACATGCCTGTCATATACAATTCCTTCAGTCCTGCATCATCAGTGATACTAGCAATGTCCTCAGATGAGGAATTAGTGATAGCAGAGGCAGTTGAAGAATTTGCAACAATGGAAGTATTTGAGCATTCATGTGAAGAATTAGCAGTTTCACGTTCAATACACTTCAAACATGGAGGAACAAATTCATCCTGAGTAGCGCTGATTTGTTGAGAAAGTAATGAATCACGCTCCTTCTGAAGATCTTCATAACTCACTCTTAACTGCTCAAGATCTTGCTTTCTTTGAAGGAATTCATAAGAAAGCTTCTTATGATCAGATAAGAGAGTGTTATGATGACTTTGAAGGATGTCAAACTTAGACTGAAGTCTCTGAAGATTTTCAGTCAAAATTTTAGTACGATCCATTTCCTCGCTCAACATATCATCGCTTTTATCTAGCATGTTTTGAACCTTTTCAAGAGCCTTTTATAGTTTCACAGCAATCTTAGCAAGTTTAGAATAGCTGGGTTTGAGGTTTTCATGACATTCATCCTCACTAGATTCAGAGGAGGGATATTTGAGTACCTTTGAGCCTTTTCGGATGAAGTAATAGGTGGGAGTGTAGTCCTCATCGCCGTCATGAGTAGTGTTGGGGAGGTCCTTTTCTTCAGAGTTGAAGATGGACTTGCTGACGAACACGGTAGCGAGGGCTAGGCTCGCCACACCAGAGTCTGACTCCTCAGATTCCTCCTTTTCCTCATTTTCCTCAGATTCAGCCTCAGAGTCCATTTCCTTGCCAACGCCCAAGCCTTCTTGGAGCTGCTCTTCTTGTGAGATGAGGACCTTGAAGGTTTTGATGACGAGGACATTGAAGATTTCTTCTTCTTCTTTGAATCATCAGAATTGTAATCCTTGTACTTCTTCTTCTTTGATCTCTTTTCCCACTGAGGACAATCTTGAATGTAGTGTCCAGGCTTTTTGCATTTGTGGCAGAGTCTCTTCTTGTAATCATGAGATGAGGAATATGTTCTCAAGTCACCACTTCTTGAGGATTTACCAAAGCGACCACGTCTTGAGAACTGTTGGAACTTCCTAACGAGCATTCCTAGCTCCTGGCTCAGGTCTTCAGGGTCACCAAGGCTGCTGTCAGAATCTTCACCATCAGATTCAGACACTGCCTTGGCCTTCAGAGCCCGTGATCTACCATAGCTTGGTCCATAGAGATCTCTCTTCTCAGCAAGCTGGAACTCATGAGTGTTTAGTCTCTCGAGGATATCGGTGGGATCAAGTGACTTGTAGTCTCCACATTCTTGTATCATCAATACGAAGGTATCAAATGAGGAATCAAGCGATCTCAGCAATTTCTTCACCACCTCATGGTCGGTGATATCAGAGGCACCAAGTGCTTAAAGCTCATTTGAAATGTCAGTGAGGCGATCGAAGGTCTGCTGAACATTTTCATTGTCGAGACTTTTGAAGCGGTTGAAGAGATTTCGAAGAACGTCAACTCAAGAGTCACACTGTTTTGAGACTCCCTCATTGACCTTGGACAGCCTGTCCCAGATAAGCTTAGCTGTCTCCAAAGCACTCACTCTGCCATACCGCCCTTTGCTCAGATGGCCACATATGATATTCTTTGCTTGAGAGTCAAGTTGCTTGAATCTCTTCACATCAGCAGCGTTGATGGTGGGAGTGACAGAGGGAACACCATTCTCCACAATGTACCAGAGATCGTTATCAATTGCCTCAAGATGCATGTGCATCTTATTCTTCCAATAGGGGTAGTCCATCCAATCGAAGGCAGGACACCCAGCAGAAACCTTGATCATACCTGCGGTCGACATAACTAAAACTTCAGGCGGTTAAACCAAAATCTCACAGAACAAGGGAGTACCTTGCTTTGATACCAATTGAAAGTGCGTTATATCGACTAGAGGGGGGTGAATAGGTGATTTTTATGAAATCTTCACTGAGGAATTTCAGGGTGAGGAAATTCCTGAGTGAAGAAATACTTGCAGCAGAATAAGTACTCAGAAATAAACATAACAGAACATGAGCATGGTCTTCATGATGAAATGAAAAACAAGCACAAAGTACCGAAAGTGTAAACATATGATGAAGAAAAACATACTGAAGAAATTGAACTGAGAAAATTGAGAAAGTCTTCAGTCAAAGTCTTCAAACAGATATGAACAAGCACACAACACAGAAATGAGGAAATGAAAGGTTTGAGGAAATGGAACTAGGTAGCTTGGTGAAGACAATGATTTGGTAGACCAGTTTCAACTGTTGTGACAATTGTACGTCTGGTTAGGGCGGCTAGGTATTTAAACCTGAGCACACACAGTCCCGGACACCCAGTTTTGAACACGCAGTCCAAAACACTTAGTCCTCACCGTATTCCCCTTGAGCTAAGGTCATACAGACCTCGCCCAATCACTCGTGATAAGTCTTCAGGTGACTTCCAAACCTTCACAGACTCGGCCACTCGGCGATCCATAATTTCCTCTTGGATGCTCTAGACCATGATGCCTAACCGTATGGAAGATGCACAGTCTTTAAAGGTAACAAGCGTCGGATCCACGCAGGATCAATCTCTTCAGTGATGCTAAATCACTTGGGGTTTGTAGGTGTTTGGGTTTGGGTTTTCCTCACTTGATGATTTTCACACAAAGTCCTCGGAGGATGGAATGCTCTCAAATGATAAGTGTCAGTTTCTCACAGAGTAGCCAACCAGCTAGTGGTTGTAGGGGGGCGGCTATTTATAGCCTAGGGAGCAGCCCGACATGATAAGATATAAATGCCCTTCAATGATATGACCGTTAGGTGGGTAGATATTTTGGGATAGCTGGCGTATCGCACAACAACGGTCGGATATTTGAGTATCAAATTCCTTAGGGCTATCATGTTCCTCACTGTGTAGGCAATCCGCACTGGCGAATTCCTAACTCCTCAGTCAGAACAAATTCCTCAGAGACCAGAAGAATTTCGTCTCTGTCACTGAAGAAATTGACTGAGCTGTATGAGATTTCCAATGGCTTCACTCGAAGGGATTGCTAGGTGTAGGATTTGAGTTGAGAATCACTTGGGAATTTTTCCTTAGTATTTCCTCGACCCCCTTTAACAATACGGTGTTTTCTATGACTCAAGAAAGAGAAAATAAAACTACAAAACAAAAGTCTTCACGCTTCATGTTCCTCGAATGAATACCAAGTCTTCAGGATCACACCAATTTCTTCACTTTCACAGTCTTCAGAAATCCAAAGTCTTCAGTCGAAGAACTTCATTTTTAGGAGTCGACTTTCTCTGTAAATATCAAACTCCTCATAGACTTATAGACCTGTGTACACTCACAAACGCATCAGTCCCTTAACCTATAAGTCTTCAGTACACCAAAATCATTAAGGGGCACTAGATGCACTTACAGTAGCCGCAGAAATCATGATTTTATCGGTCACTCGTACTAAGTTTTAAGAGTTCAAACATAACATATATTCTCTAAATTCGTCAAAACATATTCAAAATGGATCTTATAAGACAGACATCGTCACGAGAAACAGCAATATGAAAACATCACTTAATCTGAACAGTTTGTTCAAAAGATATAAAATTTCAAAAATCAGAAGCCAAAAATAAAGGCATGCGCAAGGATCTGCATGCACTGAGACTTGCGTGCCACAAATCCGCTCCCATGTAAGCCTTTCTTCTATCTTTCTTTCCTGTGTGGTCTTGTTTTTTTCCTTTTCTTAATTTAGTTTCTCATTATTTTGTTGGTCTTTTTTATCTCCCACAATTAGCTAACAGAGATCAATTTTGGCCATTTTTACTCACACAGAGGCTACTCTATCTACAATTCACTGCATGCCCAAGAGGTCCGAACTCACATTACTCCACAATCTTTGCGGATCTGGCATTGCCTCACTTGCAAATTTTGGCCATTTTTACTCACACGGAGTAGTAGTAAATTAGAGTGATAACTACGCGTGAAAGTGGAGCCCACCTTGCAGAGAGATCATGCCCGGATAGACATCAAAGTATTCAAAATCATGTTTTTTTTAAATCACAATATTCTCAGAAAACTTTAAAAAACGTTATTGCCAAACGCAACCGAAAGCTTAAATTGACAAGAATACTACTCGCGCTACGTACTTTCCCATGTATATACCACTAGAAACATACACACGCCTTGCTGCGCCGTTCTCTGCCAAACACAGCCTAAAGCTTAAATTGACAAGAAGCCTACTCACGCTACGTACTTGCCCCATGTATATACCACCAGAAACATACACGCGCCTTGCTGCGCCGTTCTGCTTTTCTATCGTTTATTCGTTTGTTTGTTAATTCACGAATAGAGTCTTTGTTGCTCTATTTCTGGGTCGGGGTTGTTCATTTCATGTGCGTTCTGTGTTTTGGCTTCCATAATAATTTTGGGGTGTGATCACCCATTATTGCATTGTAGCATATGTCTAGATGCTAAGACACATCACCATTTACTTGGTGGGATATTAGTCAGTTTTTTTACAACTATTGTTCTTCACAAAAATGATATGTTAGCAGCACTGCCAAAAACATATCCAAAGTAGTGGTTGGCGTCACACATGTCATAGACCTGCAGGGTTAAACCATACTACTAGATGGACATGATAATATTTATAAGCAAAACTAATTAAAAATTATGATATGCGTAACTGAGGCTTCTGATTGTTGTATTCATCTACAACAATTAAACAGCTCTATGATTTGACCAACTAATATTTCATAACTTACATTGGTCACATACAAACAACACAAAACAGCAACGATAATGGTCTGCAATAATGGTGAAAGCGTAGTGGAAGTGAGAAATACTTGGAAGCTACAACACTACACCCAAGTATATGCCTTCTGGTTTTCCATATTGCTCATCCAGATGCATAGTTAGAATCAAAATAGAAAAAAACATATTTGAAATAAAAGCAATGCTTTGCACTGACTAACGATAGGAAAGGCAATGAAGCATGTTTATAGCAGCCTCTAAGAGGAAAAGATGGAAATGGGAGGATCAAGAGATAATAATACAAGTGATTGATCTCAGTTTTCATTTGAATGTAACATTACTGATGCATTAAGGCCTAATCAGCTGTCTACATAAGCAACCCGGTGACAATTAACCAAATTATCTTCACAGGAAAGCTTAGTTATCATCTTGCCTTATTGTTTTGGAGCCAATTAAGTTCAGTTAGAGACCGCGCTCCTTACGCGTGCAACCATATGCTAATTAATACTTTCTCCGTTCCAAAATATAGTACGTACTTTGTTTTGAAAAGTCAATTATATCCACGTGTCCTTTTATAGTTTATTTATTTAGTACAAGCATGGACATGGTACTCAAGCAGTGTAGCATGAGGCTCTCAGATTGAAACGTTACACAGTGAGATAAAATCCTGGTAAAATATGCTACTTGTTTAGCCCCGAACCGAGCAAGATTTCATTTGAATCAGGCTACCAAAAAAAGATGACAACGAGAGAGGAAGGAGATACCAGGAGTTGTAAGGCAGACCTTGTGATCCATGGCGTGTTAATGAAGGTGACCGAGTTCCCTGTCCAGCGTCATGGCTAGCCGTGACGGCCTGCCCCATCGCCTTCTCCTCCAGGCGCCGAGCGTCGTCGTCGTTGGACGTTAATTACCGCACAAAGAAGGGGAGAAAGATGGAGTGATGGGCTGGGTGTGCAGCGAGGTGGTGGTCGTGCAAAGCCCGTGCAACCTTGTGGTGCAGAGGAGGCGGTGTGGACCGAGCACTCGTGCAACCGTGTGGTGTGGAGGAGCCGGTGATGGGCCAGGCGCACCGCCACGAGAGAAGGGGAGAAAGTTGGAGAGACGGGTGGGGCGTGCAGAGCGGTGATGGACTGACGGCGCCCATGCAACCATGTGATGCGGAGGAGCTGGTGATGGGTCGGGTGCCCGTGCAACTGTGTGGTGCGGAGGAGGCGGTGGTGGCTCGTGCGTACAACCATATGAGCAAGGGAGAAACATGAAGAGATGGGCGGGGCATACGGCGTGGTGGTGGACTGGTGGCGCATGTGCAGCCGTGTGACGCAGAGAAGGCGGTGATGAGCCAAGCTGACGGTGTCCGTGTGGCTGTGTGATGGTACATCACTTTAACGTGTGTGGATATAGTTGGCCGCATCATTAATTTCATTAGATGTTTTTTTTCACGCAAAAAATAGTACCTCTGATATAAAATAAATGTCGTGGTTTTAGTTCAGAAAGTAAGTGACACATAATCCATCAAGCGCTAGACTTATGTACTTGGATGGTGGATCCAAACATTAAACAATGTCTGCTCACCCACTAAGAGACCATGGTTCTTAATAAATAAAATAAGTTTTCTTTTAGAAAGATAAATAAAGTGGTCACCCTCCCAGCCCCGAAAGCTCACGGCGCATACATTCTAGGAGCTTAGATATTGTAGTGATGTTGCATGCATGGATGCATGTTCCTGAAGTTCATTAGCCGACTCGATTGATACCAATATATACTATATGTACGCACAGATGTTGATCGGTCCTCGCTAGCTACCTCCAGAACGCACAAACACCGTAAATAAACCTTAGCCGTAACTAGCTCTCGTTCGTACCACGTACAATTTGTGGCATTTATTTCATCGTACCTGCTATTGCCCATGCGCCAGAAGTTTGAATGAGGGCAGGGTTAATCAGTGTGGCCCTGCATGCATACATACACACTGTTTTGCATTATTGGTTTAAGCCATTCATAGCAAATGCTTTGGCCGATTGCCCGATTCGGCTGCCTCCAAAGGGAGGACAGTGCTTTCAAGTTTAGTATAAACTTGGTTATTTTTCGCGTACTTTTGTACTTTATGAAAATAGGTGGGTGATTTTTTAATAAAAAATGAGGTTATCCCCCAGCCTCTGTATTAGAACGATGCATGCGGCCAGTTTATTAATAAGCAAATAGTTCAACAAAGTCTCCAAGTCTCAAAAAGTAACAAGCACTTACTTAGAGCTAGAAACAGGGAATCGGGAATAGGTGTATGATTGTATGCATGTTGTTCTGTAGGCGGTCCCACTATTTTTACAAATCTCTTTTGTATAAGAAAAGAACCCCTACAGTTGAGTGTGTCATCATCTTTTTTTAGGAAGAGTGTGCCATAATCTTATTGGACAACATTGTTACGAATGTGTAAAGAAACATTGCACTTGGGAGTTTTATGGTGCAATGTTCTCGCGAAACAGGTTTCTGATCCACTTTATAGATAAAGCATAATATACCAAATGACATGGTCAAATGACACAAGGTAGTGTGTAGGCCCTCCAACAAAGCAAATCTAAAGATAAAACATAAAGCAACCGACGAGCCTAACACATTGCCGCAACCTGACAAACAGTGCTTGAGCTCCACGACAACGCTCCCATGAGGATGACAATACAAAGCGTTGTCACTGCCGAGTCCGCAGAGATGGGTTTTCATCTCGAGCCCTTGTACATGGAAGAAACCCGCAACGATGTCCTCAAGTGGACAGTGGCACCAGCGGGCGTCGCCGTTGCTGGCGGAAAGCGTGGTGCTTTCACTCAGTAAATACACTCGCACCACCAGGAGACACCTAGGTCACACCGCAAGGAAGACCAGCCTGTCCAAACCAGATCTGGGTACCGTCAGTCCTCCAGAAAGAGAACATGCCAGAGCCCCTTGCGACAGCATCCTTGCCGCCTGCATGATCAAGAGGTGAAGCCACAACCACAAGGTAGCCTGCTGGAGAGCCTAGCGGGTAGCCCACCTTCCGAGGCTGCTGCCACGACATCCCAAGACAAAGTCTTCGCCGATGCCATACACATGTAGATGCCACCCCTAACAATTCCATGAAACTCCACCTTGACGTGGCCGAAACTGATGGAGAGTGCGTACAAGGAGCAACCAGCCTCGGCCAGGAGGACCCGTGACCAACCCATGCATCCACGGCCAACCCGCACTGGGTGGGGTGAGGGAGGGGGCGACGAGTACCTCCGACCCCTGTGATAGCCGACACTCTGGCCATCAAGCGCAACAACCTCCGCCGGCTCTCCACGGCCTGCTCCCCCACTGCCGCCTCACCACCGAGGGCCACCATCCAAAGCTGCACACATGCACACTGCCAAATTCCCATGGAAGGACAACACCACACTTCTTCCCATGAGCTATGACGTTGTGCATCCCCGCTGGAGTCAGAACTAGCTGCTTGTTTGGAGGGTATCTCCCTTGCTTCCCATTGGTCTGTGTTGCCAATTGTGATTCAAACAGATTGCCACGACGTTATAAGCTGATCAAGGAAGGAGTAGATGACCGGTCAGAGCTTATGATGGTGGTTAGAGCATCTATAGCCGGGCGTCTTAAACCCGTCTCATATGTCTGTGCGGGTCTCCCGGTCATTGTCGGTCGCAAAAATTTGACCAAGACGGGCTCCTCAAAGGTCCCTCAAACGCCCGGCCTGACTTGCATCCCTCACATCCATCCTAAATATGGGGGCGGTTATGGGGGCTCTTGGGCATGTCCGCCACGTCGGACCCGACCCACGCTGGCCTACCGGAACCCACATATATTCCTTCCCATCCGCTAGCCGGACCAAACCCTAGCCACTTCACTACTCCCCATCACACCCTCCGCCACCCAAGCTCGTTTCCGGCGCCGTCCTACCGTCTCTGACATGGCCGATAGCGGATCCGAGTCCTTCAGCTCTTAGATCCGTTGACCCCAAGCTCATACCATGTGACCACGAGGTGGAGATGGCCGTACGGCTTGCGCTCCGCCTTGCCCATGAGGAGGCCCGTGCACGGCAGCAGTCGGACTCCTTCCGTCGGGAATTCATTGCGTCCGCCCAAATGGCGCCTGCGCTAGGGCAGCCGTCGCTGCCTCACCGGAGGCGGTGCGGTCCGTCTGACGTCCCAAGGCGGTGGCGGACGCGCAACTCCTTGGTTGACGCGCAACCCCATGGACGCACCTTGGGGGTCGTCCTACACGAACATGGCGCGACGTGCACTGCTGCGGGATGCGCCATGTCGGTGCGGAACGACACCTATGGGATCACAAGAATCCCTACTACGGTTGGCGGGGCGCGGGGTCGTGAGAAGAACGGATCTAGCAGGTAGCACACGGTTCGTTTATCCAGGTTCGGGCCGCAAGGATGCGTAAAACCCTACTCCTGCTTTGGTGGATTGTATATTTGTGTTCTTGAGCTAGCTATGGGGCGTGAGGAGCTCCAAAAAGCCGAATCCCTCTCCTGGTTGCCTCGGGCCTCCTTTTATAGAAAAAGGGGTTGCTACAGTGGCACACAGGAGGTGGAAAGGGAACAGTGATGCGAGGTTATCCCTCGCATTACATGACAAGGCGCATTTAATGCATCTTGCTTAGGTGTCCTTGCTTTATCGGGGACGGGGGAGAGATCTGCCTCGTCCGTCGCCGCTCCTTCTTGTGTCGACACGCACCCTGGCCAGCGACGCTTGCGATGCCATGTAGGTAGGCAGGCAACTGAGGTGGCGCAGTGGTGGGTCTTCACGAAGATCTGCATGCCGCCATGCAGGTGCCTGCCCAGCTGGTTGGGTCGGCAGCTACATGCAAACGGCGGTGGAGGTTTAGTCGGCGTGCGCCTGATGGTGGCCCTGCGGGTGTCCTCGGCAAGGGCCTTGCCGAGGCCCCGGCAAGGGTCTTGCCGAGGCGCCTGCTGTCATCCCCGGCAAGGCGCTTGCCGGGGGCCTTGTGGTCTTCCTCGGTTGGGATCCCGCCAAGGGTTGTCGTCTCTTTAGTGCGTATCTGATCTTGAATGTCTTCATGAAGATCTGCATGCTACCACGGGGGATGTCTCCTGAATCCTTGCCCTTTGGGGGCAGTGGACTCAAGGGTGATTTGCTCCGTGGGCGCACGACGAGTCGCCGTGGCAAGGGTCTTGCCGGGGCTGCTAGAACTGTCTCCCGGCAAGGATCTTGCCGGGGGAGTCCGCTTCGTCCCCTTTGCTCTTCGTGGTCTTGGTCTTGGCGTCGCAGTTCTCTCGAGCTTCGGTCTTACCCTGGCTCACCTCCCTTCCCTTGCTTGGTGTGGTGGTGCCCATGGCTCAGACTGCCCGTGCACAGTTATAGCGATACAAAAAGTGTACCCCTCTTTTTGTACACCGACAGGAGCCCCCGGGCTTGGGCCACACATAAGCGCAATGCCTTGTTTGGCTAGGCCCAAAAACAGTGCGCGGGCAGGTGGGGCGGTTTTTACCGCGGTAAGATTCTTCGCGTGCTGCGCTTCCCACAACTCCCGTGCGTGCCGCGGCGTGGGGAGGCGCGTGTGACGTGGGTGGCATGCGTGGGGTTGGTTCCCGCGGGCATGCGTCACACCACAGTTAATGTGAAAGGAGGCGGCCCGTGTTTTCCCCCATAAGAAAGGAATAACCGCGGGCGCGCTGCTCACTTTCTCGTCTTTCCTCGTGCCTTTTCTAATCTCAGAACCGCCGTTTCCTCTCTTCCTTCCTTCCTAAGTTCCGCCGTTGCCCGCCGTCGTTGCTTCGCCATCCCCCTTCCTCAGCCCTCTAAACTTCTTGGTCGCCATGGCGCCCAAATCCGTCAAGGGCAAGGGGATGGCTAAGGGCACTGGGACTGTGGAGCCGCCGGAGAGCGCGCTGTCGGGGGACCGGACGAAGTCCGCCTTCTTCTTCCCCTCGACGGTTGATGTTCAAGAGCTCCGGGCCTCCTTCAGGCCCCTGTGGGGAGCGAAGACGAGGGGAGATAATTTGGGACACCCGGCGACGCGCGTCATTCCTGCTGCTTGCGCTGATTCTGCTCCAAATCGGTATCCCTTTTTCGTCGATTATCTTTCTTGCGGGTTATGCCCCCCTTTCTTCGATTTCTTCTGCGATGTTATGCACACCTTCGGCTTTCGCCTCTTGGATTTTACTCCGAATGCGGTGGCGTGCATGGCTTTCTTCGCGCATCTTTGCGAAGGCTTTGCCGGGGTGCAGCCCAACGGCACTCTTCCGCCATTACTTCTTCCCTCGGATCCAGCCGGGAGGTGCCGTCTCTGGTTGCGTCACCTGGATCCCAAGATCCAAGGGGGCGTACCCGGACGGTGCCGTGAAGGAGAGGTGGGAGGAATGGCGTGGCCGGTGGTGCTGGATTGAAGATGAAAACCCGCCAGAATTTTGCAAGGTCCCCCGAGTGCCGCCGGTCTGCGGCAGCGGTTGGAGTGATGTCGACGTCACCGACGGGAGGCTCACCGTCGCCACCACCAGGATTCTCCGGCTCACCCGGGCTGGACTCACCCTTGAGATGATCGGGGCGGACTTCATTCGTCGCCGGATCGCCCCGTTGCACAACAAGGGGAGGCCAGCCTGGCTTTTTAGGAATCCGGATGACATTATGCGACTCCACCCCAGCCTCGATCACAACTTCACAGTGCTGGCGCATGCCCACTTCTGCCAGCGGCTTTTGTAACTTGATGTGGGTCGCGATGGTGAGGTCGAACGGACCGGCAAGGCCGCGAGGGCTCCCGCAAAGGTTGGCAAGGCCCTCAAGGGGCCGTTTTTCAAGCTGCCAGCGGGGGTGGTCCCGTTGTGCAACAATTCACGTCGGCCCGAGATCATCGCCATGATGCTGGACTGCAATGCACACGGCCCTGTCCCGAGCTGGAAGGAGCCGAGGGACGCGGATGTGCAGCAATTCTTTGACACCCTGATCGAGGTGTACGTCAATGCTGACGCCGAGCGGTGGCTATCATGGACACCACCCAGGCAGAGCTGGACTACATCGCCACTAGGGCGAGGGAGGCACAGCTTGCCATAGAGGCCGGCAGCGCCGGGGGTGTGGAGGACAAGGCCGTAACGGCTGCGGAGGAAGAGGAGCTCACCCGGTGGGCGGCGGCCTCCGGGGAGGTCAGCAACACCGACACTGGATCTCCGCTCATCGAAGACGCGACCGACGAGTTGTCGGAGGAGGAGGACGTGGCGGCGGGCTCGACGCCAACCAGGGGAAGAGGGTGAGTCCCGCGGCGGGCTGGCTCCAGCGAGCCGGTCCGGCCCGGCAGGGCTACGTGGCCTCAATTGACCCTGGAGGGGTCTGGGCATCACACGAGGGCCACGGCAGCCAAGAGGCTGACGAAGGCCGCTGAGAAGAAGAAGACAATAGCCCCTTCTTCATCTGGGCGCGCACAAACCCCGCCATCTTCGCCTCCTCCGGCAGATGTTGACTCGGATGTTGACGCGGAGGTCACTTTTGATCTCGGGCCTCTCAGCCCGAAGAGGAAGAGGAAAGTGGTGGAAGAGGAGGAGGTGGATGACGAGTAAGTACTCCGTTCCTTACTGCCATTTCCATTCCTCTGAATTAAGCCACCCATCTTGATCCGTTTTTGCTTTCGCAGGGATGCAGAGACGTTGGCCTAGAGGGTGAAGAGGGCGAAGGCCTCGGCGAGCAGTCAGCCCCCAGCTAGGGCTTCAAAGACGCCACTGGTGGTGTTGAGCAGTCCGGACAGCAGCCCCCGGCGCAGCCCCCAGTGTAAGTTCGTCACCCTCCTCTTACTCGACATGTGGTAGGCGTTCGATGATATGGTGTTGACCTTGCCGGGTTTGCAAGAGGGGAGCGGCAGCAGGAGGAGCCGCAGAGGGCTACGCCCAACACACCACCCCCATCGACTACGCTGCAGTGAGGGGCGTCCCCGGCAAGGGCACCAAGCACGGAGCCCACTCCCATGGAGGAAGAGGGGAACTTGGGCGCTGGTGACTCTGCCATGGCGCCGGATGCTGACGGGGAGGGGACTTCTGCTTCACAGCCTGGCACTGGTGAGTCGCCTGTCCTCTGTCTCTATTTTTCCCTTATTCTTTTTCTTGGCTTCAATGCTCTCATTACTAGCCAGGCCCTCCTTTAATAGGTACGGAGGACGTGGATACTGTTGTTGGGAACGTTGCCGAGGAGGCCGCCAGGGATGCTGATGAGGTCGCCGCTAATGAGGCCGCCAAGGATGCTGCCGAGGACACCGCTGCGAGGGCCGCCAAGGCGACCGGCGATGCTTCTGCCGAGGGCGCCAACGGTGGGCCTGCCGGGGACGCCGGTAAGGCCACTGCCGAGGAAGAGGTGGTTGATGATCAGCCTCCCTCCTCCTCAACCTTGGGCCCCGGCAGATATCTGAAGGTGGGCGACGATCTTTTCGTCCATCTCCCAGGGGCGTCAAGTTCCCGGGCGCCCGTCGAAGGGGAAGTCTTTGACGGCGAGGTGCTTGCCGCCACCGGGCTCGAGGTTGTCGGTGAGCCGGGCGTTGGCGGTGATGGTTCTCCAGAAGAGTTTCCGCGCCATGGGGGCCAACTTCCGAAAACTCCAGGCGCTCTACCGTGTCCGTCTGGACAAGGTTAAGTCCAGTATGGCAACGGTGGACCAGGTGGAGGTGGATTTCAAGACGCGCGTTCCTGAGACGCAGACCTGGTTCCACCAGACTCGCGAGGAGCAGAGGGCCCTTCGGGAGGAATTGGCCAAGCGCAATGTCGAGCTCACCACGAAGATGGCTGACATCGAGAAGGCCCAGGAAGAGGCGGCGAACTTGGCTGCCGCGGCCGAGGCCGTCCGGAACCAGCACCAAGCCGCACTGGATTCCCAGGAAGAGGACCCCATCGTGCGCGAGGCGAAGCTTGCCGCAACGCTCCGTGGCAAGGATGAGGTGCTCGAGGCCCTTGTCGTGCGGCGGATTCACGAGCTGGAGCAGAGGCACACGGAGGCACTCGATGCCTAGGCTCTGGCCCATGCCGGCAAAGTAAGGGAGTTGGAGGTTGCGCGGGACGAGCTGAAGGAGCAGGCCCTCAAGCTGTCCAACGAGAAGAGCACGCTCAACAGCGCCTTGGTGGAGGCGCAAGGAGCGGTCATCAACAGGGCTGGGGAGCTCTCTGAAGCGCAAAACTCCGTCAGAGATCTCAAGCTGAAGCTGGAGGATCTCGAGAAGATGTTGTCGGAGAGCAGGGCTCGGGAGGAGACCTTGACCAGGAGTCTGGAGGAGGAGAAGCAGCTGCGGGTGAACGAGGCCGCCTTCCACCAGGATTATGTGGCGGGCGAGAACAGATGGATCGGCCGTCTGGAGGAGGTCGCCGGCAGGGTCACCTCGGAGTTGGCCACCATGGGGATGCCAAACGTGATGTACGCCCCTGAACGCAGCGGGACCGTCAACACCAAGCTGACCCTGTTCTTCGAGGGCGTCCTCGGAGCCTTGGCTTATCTTCACTCCAACCGAGCGGTCACGTTGGCCGGGAAAGCCCGGCGACTTTGCCGGGGGGTCATGACCAAGGTCCTCACCAAGATGGCGTACTGGAATCCCGACCTCGACTTCGGTGCCGCGATGGATAGCTTGCCGGATGGTATTGACCTCACGATGCTCAAGGAGCGCATCAAGCCCGTCATCAGCAGCATCAACGAAATCCAGAGGGTGGAAGGCCAGCGCCGGGATTAGGCATCCCGTTCTTCACCACCGCTGCAGGTTCACGACCAAGACAAATTTCATCTTTAGTTAGAACCGCAGCAATGATGTGATGTAATATAACTTTGCAGGACTTTTAATTTCATGCACATTATTTCCCCATTCAATTCCTCTTTGTATGCGTGCCCTACGCCGATTGGGTAGGCTTGCCGGCGCGGAAGCCACTAGCGGCGTTTTTGGGGACGAATCCCCATGGGCCTGCTGGGTACGCGTGCTCCCGGACGAGCCACCTTTCCGTTCTGAACACGGCCGCTCGAACTGTCGAGCTTGACTCGAGTCAGAATCGAGAGCGTTGTTGATCGCGGAAGGCTACTCTACCATTCCCGACGCAGCCGCTTGAGCTGTCGAGCGGACTCGAAACAGGGCAAGGGCGTTGCCGATCGTGGGAGAGCCCCCTGGTGTGCAGGTTTCTCATACAAAGGCGTGACATCT
>NC_041392.1:695461504-695467892 GCF_002162155.2 Triticum dicoccoides | reverse complement strand
TATTTGTAGTCGCTCGAGCGCTAATCTTCCGGCCTCCTTCCCTCTCCAAGAGCCACGAAGACGAAGGAGTGCTGGGCTAACTGCTAGAGCCGATTCTCACAACTGTGCTCCCCTACCTGGCGGGCAGAGATGTCGGTGCGGAACGACACCTATGGGATCACAAGAATCCCTACTACGGTTGGCGGGGCGCAGGGTCGTGAGAAGAGCGGATCTAGCAGGTAGCACACGGTTCGTTTATCCAGGTTCGGGCCGCAAGGATGCGTAAAACCCTACTCCTGCTTTGGTGCATTGTATATTTGTGTTCTTGAGCTAGCTATGGGGCGTGCGGAGCTCCAAAAAGGCGAATCCCTCTCCTGGTCGCCTCGGGCCTCCTTTTATAGAAAAAGGGGTTGCCACAGTGGCACACAGGAGGTGGAAAGGGAACAGTGATGCGAGGTTATCCCTCGCATTACATAACAAGGCGCATTTAATGCGTCTTGCTTAGGTGTCCTTGCTTTATCGGAGACGGGGGAGAGATATGCCTCGTCCGTCGCCGCTCCTTCTTGTGTCGACACGCACCCTGGCTAGCGACGCATGCGATGCCATGTAGGTAGGCAGGCAGCTGAGGTGGCGCAGTGGTGGGTCTTCACGAAGATCTGCATGCCGCCACGCAGGTGCCTGCCCAGCTCGTTGGGTCGGCAGCTCCATGCAAACGGCGGTGGAGGTTTAGTCGGCGTGAGACTGATGGTGGCCCTGCGGGTGTCCTCGGCAAGGGCCTTGCCGGGGCCCCGGCAAGGGTCTTGCCGAGGCGCCTGCTGTCATCCCCGGCAAGGCGCTTGCCGGGGGCCTTGTGGTCTTCCTCGGTTGGGATCCCGCCAAGGGTTATCGTCTCCTTAGTGCGTATATGATCTTGAATGTCTTCACGAAGATCTGCATGCTGCCGCGGGGATGTCTACCGAATCCTTGCCCTTTGGGGGCAGTGGACTCAAGGGTGATTTGCTCCGTAGGCGCGGGACGAGTCGCCGCGGCAAGGGTCTTGCCAGGGCTGCTAGAACTATCTCCCGGCAAGGATCTTGCCGGGGGAGTCCGCTTCGTCCCCTTTGCTCTTCGTGGTCTTGGTCTTGGCATCGCAGTTCTCTCGGGCTTCGGTCTTACCCTGGCTCACCTTCCTTGCCTTGCTTGGTGTGGTGATGCCCGTGGCTCAGACTGCCCATGCACAGTTATAGGGGTACAAAAAGTGTACCCCTTTTTTTGTACACCGACACGCCGACAGCGCTCACCGCGGTGGATGTCGGCGAGACGGAGTCGCATTCTCCGTCGCCCCATACGGTGCACCAGTCCAGGCGCCCCAACCACGTCATGGTGGACGTCGCCGGCTCGTCCCAAGGCGGAGCCATCATTGATCCGACGTCCATCGACAACCAACGGATTACAGGCTCAGACGACGAAGAGTAGGGCATGTGTGACGACGGCATCTTGAGTCCGGTGAGCCGGTTCGTTTCCCATGCCCTACACTATCTTGTCGGCGACCGGACGAGATCTGCTTAAAGATCGCTACGTTGCATGTAATAATATAGATTTGAGGTTTCTAATTTGAGATATCCGGATGGGTATTGCATTATTTAAGGCATGACCAGTCAGTTTTCGCGGACGCTCCGTGGGCGTTTGAGGGGCCGTATTTGCAAAGTCCGGCTGTAGATGCTTTTAGAGAGATTATTGTTGCTCTTTTCCATGATCGTGGTGAATTTTTAATCAAGCATATTATTATTTTTTGTTAAAATTAATGAAGCATATTAGGAGACCACAAAATATTGTTAGTCACTTTTTAGCAAACTTTGGTCGAATTAAGAAGCGCACTGCAGTGTTGTTTGGATCAGGTCCGGACGAGGTCCAGACACTATGTAATGCACACTTGGTTGTCGCTTGATGAATGAATTCTCTCCTTTTCATCGCCAAAAAGAAAAGGAAAAAAAAGAAGGAGAACACCACACGCCCGCCTGTGCAATGGTTGAACGGGCAAGATTTCACACTTAAGTGAGATCCAATGGGCTGGCAAGACATCAACGTGCCTGTCGGAAATGTACATCCGACAAGATTCCAACAAAACCGTTAATACGATTGGATCGACGTGACGTCGCGATGGCGGGTCCTGATCGACGTGACGCATTGTTTCATTTGATCGCGAGAACAGTCCGCGGTTTCAATTGTGGCCAGCGCCATTAACTAAGAGCAACTCTAGCAGACCGTGCATCCCGCCCTGACCCGTAAAATAACCGTTAAAATGCAGATCGGGGTGGAAAAACCAGCTCGATCAGACCTTGCATTCCGCCCCGTCCAGCAAAAAAATTTAAAAAGCGCGGCAAAATCTCGACCCCAACCCGCGAAAACGCGGGTTTTCCCCTCGCGGCTGTGGTGCCCTGCATATAGGCGGAAGCGGTTGGTGGGGGGGGGGGGATTTCATCCCATGCTTTCTCCCACCAACCACCTCTCCTCTCCCCCCGCGCGCCGCCGCCCAAGATTCCAGCGACAGCAACCGGCAGGAGCACGCCGGAAGGCCGCCACGCGCAGGAGGCCTCCCCTCCCTTCCCCCCTGCGTCGGCGGGCCGTCGGATTTGCAGATCTGCGGCACTTCATCACGGGCCGTCGGATTTGCAGATCTGCGGCACTTCATCGCGGGCCGCCGGATTTGCATTTTTCCGGCCGCCAGTTGCTGCCGCAGGCGATGGAGTGGTCGGGGAGCCTCTCCCGCAACCCAGGCAAGGGCGCATCGCCGCATGCAGGCACGGGTTCATCCGCCCGCCGCCGCGGAAAGTTTACGGGCATGGACTTGTCCGGCCATCCATCGGGCTCGGCGCTCGCGCAACGTCTTTGTGGCCTGCCGATGCCGCTCATAGAGAGCGACGACTGCCCGCGCCAAGTGCTGCGGCTCACTTCGGGCACGCCGAAGCACCTCGGATGGGTGTTCTACAAATGCGAAAACGACGAGGTACGTGCACTTGCGGTGCCTCGTTCCATTGCTCATTCTTTAGTTCAATTGCGGTAGCTCACTGCAAGCTTGCTCAATATTTTGTGTAGGACGATGGATGCTCATTTTGGTTTTGGGAAAACCAATACATTGATTTGTTGATAGAAAGAAACTTAATAGATGTTGGTGCACTCCTTAGCACAATCGAAGGCAATGATGCGGCGGCATGTGCAACTAGAGAGGAAGCAACGTCTACTTCTTTGAAACCAAAGATGAAGAATGAAGAAAGCAAGATCAAGAATCCGCAGATCAACAATGAGTGCATGGAGAAGATATTGCTTCAACTAGTGGGAGCAGTTATGGAAGTTGGAAATCTTCTGAAATGCATACTTGTGGTTCTTGTTTTCTTTGGATTTGCTATTCTAGCCAAGATTTGGTGATATCTTTTGTATCTAATGTTGTTGCAAAAGTAAAGAAAAGCATTATGCGAGATCAATTTAAGTTGCAAATCTAAGTTTTGCGGACCGGGAGGAGCTGCGCCAGATCAGAACCCGCAAAAGCCGACCCGTAAAAAAGCGTACCGGGAGGAGCTGCGCCAGATCAGAATCCGCAGAAGCGAACCGGGAGGAGCTGGGTCCATTATACGGAGTCTGCATCTGTGCCAGCCCGCACCGGCCCGTAAAAACGATTTTGCACGAACTGCAAACGCATTTTGCGGGCCGGCGGGATGAGGGTTCTGCTAAAGTTGCTCTAACTGCCACCCGCGCGCGCCATCACCCATCGTACGCGGCGTAGGGGGTACTAGCTGGTTTTTGGATTGTCTGTCGCGCGTTTCGATTCGAGTCGTTTTTCCTTTTTCTCTAGATCGAGCGGATCTGCGCGCGCCCGGCTGGCCGGTGGCGTCGATCCAGAAATGGCGAGCCGCAGCGGCGGAGCCAACATACAAGCGTTGGGTTCAACTGAACCCAACAGATTTTGCTCCGTACGTGCATGTAGATGCATGTTTACTTGATGTGAACCCATTAAAAACTTGTGACTGACCCCGTCAACGAAAGGTTGTCACGTTAGCGACTAAGTAAAAGGGCCAAAAGTGAACAACCCACGAGAGGTCCTTGACTCCTTGCCGTAATTAATCATCGTGATTTTTTAACACAATCACCGTGATTTGTTACCTATGCAGCCGCACGCCCGTACGCCTCATCGTCTTTCCCTTTTTCAATTTGCATCTGATCTCTCCTTCGTCTGTTCGTGTTCCTGGTGCCTCGCCGTGAGGCCACCTCTACCGGCCACAGCCAGATCGACAACGGCAACAATTGTACCCCAATATTTGAGGTAATCAGATTACATTTCCTCATCTTCTCCCTCTCTCTTATGTATGTTCTAATAGCCTTGTACGATAGTGATTTTTTTGCCCTAATTTTTTGATTTGTTATTCTCCAGGGACTTTGATTGTTCTAGGCTATGGATCGGTATTTTTTGAAGAAATCTCGGTCACCAGATCCAGATAATGATGTAGGCATATCAAGGTCACCCATAAGACATAGACTAAGTGCATGAAATGTCACCGCAGCTTTTCTTCTGAAGGCTACTATTCATACATAAATTAACTTAAATGAATTGCCTTATGTATGATCCGGCTGATCGGAAGAGAATTTCAAAGTACACAAGAAATCCAAAGAAGCAAGATGAGATTCGGCGCAGATATTCAACAGGGACCTTACAGGCCACCGTCTAATTTTGATTACCCACAAAGGGAGATTGGAGATAATCAACGGAGATTTTATCCAAATTTGTTTGATGAATATGGTGGTGGTGGCCAAAAAACAATAAGACAAAACTTTCAACATTACCGAATTGAGTGTCTTAATTATGTTATTGATTGGCAACTTCAACATTACCGAGATGTTGTCAAAAGAAAAGTTGTGCTACAAAATGGGTGATCAATTCATGAGTGCTTATCTATGTCGAGAAAGATAAATTTTCTACCATTACTAATGATGCAGTGTTTAATCTTTTTAAGGCGATGAAAGATCGGAAGGGGACACTCTAAAATGTGAGTGCCTTTACAAAATTCTTTTGCTTGATAGTATTTATTCCAAACTTGTCAAACTAACTTGCCATTTTCCAATGTTCTAGGAAGATATAAGCTACAGCTGGAGCTACAAAGTTATTTCATACTACTCTATTTATAGTATGTAAACACGTGATTTTATAATTTTATTGAACCAGTATGTTTTGCACTTTTTAGTTTTTAATGCACCATTTTTTTGTTCATTATATTTTTTTGGGTGCAATAATTTTGTTGTAGGATAATTTAAAATTAGATTTTGCACGTCACATATTAGTACCAAGTTCTCACAACAAGTCATGGAGTGAACTCAATGGCCAAATTTTCTAGCTCCGCCCCTGGCGAGCCGTGAACAGTGGGAGCACGTAGTGCATGGTCTTGGCGATGCGATACGGCAGTGATTCCAGCAATCGATGTATGTAGCGTGAGCAGTGCATGCGGCGTGGTTACACGCACGGTTCCAACAGTGCTCGCTTGCTAGATAGGCCAGCCACCGCTACAGCATGAACGTACCTACGATACGTGCACCTATTCGATCGGTCCTACCACGTACTGTGACAAGAACGCAGGTGGCCGCCAAGCGCAACTGTCGGGTGCGTAGGCGTGCAGCCAGTCACCGACTCACCGTACCGTCACGCACGTGCCGGCCGCCGGCAACACACAGCGGTCGGCGGGCGCCCCGGCTGCACCGAACGATGCACTCGGCACGTGTGCATGCATTGTAGACGGAATGTCAATAGCCCCGTGGGAAGGACTGTGCGTGCGTACTTCGTCGATTTGCACCGGGAAATAATTCGGTGCTCCTGCATTCTTTTTCGGGCAACGATACTCCTGCATATAGAGAGAGCAGAAACTCCTAGTACTTGCTTGGTTAGCTTTTTTGTAGACGGGAGCTTGGTTAGCTACTGAATTTGCCCCAAACCGGAGTACACACGCAATGATTTTATCAGACCGACGGGCGGCGCAGCCGGAAGGGGGTGCTTTAAGTCGCCGCCACGATCCGGCGATCTGTTTTGCGAGCACCTGTTCACGGCGGTCTGGCGCCGTACAGCCGTGGGATCCCCTGCCGGCCGTCCCGTGGACAGCACTTAGAGCATCTCTAGCACACCACGTATAATGCCGACCTGTAAATTGCGTATACAGTTCACGAAAAAACGGCTTTGCGGGTCGGCGTGGGCGTCGGCCGAGCAAACCCCAATATCGGGGTCCGCTCGGCCGCCGCCCGCGCCGGCCCGTAAATCAGTAATTTGCATTGTAATTTCCGGCATGAAAACACATTTTTTTTGCTTCTTTATTTTCTTCAAGGACATTTGGATACATAATAATTCATCAAATCTTTGCTAGAATAGCAAGACCAAAGAAAACCAGAACCATAA
>NC_041392.1:695454597-695460966 GCF_002162155.2 Triticum dicoccoides | reverse complement strand
TCCCCTGCCGGCCGTCCCGTGGACAGCACTTAGAGCATCTCTAGCACACCACGTATAATGCCGACCTGTAAATTGCGTATACAGTTCACGAAAAAACGGCTTTGCGGGTCGGCGTGGGCGTCGGCCCGTAAATCAGTAATTTGCATTGTAATTTCCGGCATGAAAACACATTTTTTTTGCTTCTTTATTTTCTTCAAGGACATTTGGATACATAATAATTCATCAAATCTTTGCTAGAATAGCAAGACCAAAGAAAACCAGAACCATAATTAGGCATTTTAGAAGATATCCAACTTTGATAACTACTCCCACTAATTGGACCAACATCTTCTCCATGCATTCGTTGTTGATCTGTAAATTCTTTGTCTTGCATTCTTCATTCATATCTTTTGATTCTAAAGAAGTAGATGTTGCTTCCCCTTAGTTTAAGTAGAGATTACAGCGGGGAGAAGAGGTGTTGCTTGGTTCTCCTACTGGTTCGATAACCTTCGTTTCTTCACTGAGGGAAATACCTACCGTCGCTATGCTGCATCATCCCTTCCTCTTTGGGAAAATACCGACGTAGTCCTAGCAGACAGGAGCTTTTCTGGCGCTATAGTCAGAGAGCAATCAAGGGCACCGTAGGACAGCACCATAAATAAAATATACAATCATACCAACCAAGATCACAATTAACCCACAGGATAAAACGGATCTACTCAAACATCACAGGATAACCATAGATCATTGGGAAATAACATATGCAGTTGAGCACCATGTTTAAGTAGAGATTGTAAGAGATATGCCCTAGAGGCAATAATAAATGCTATTACTTATCTCCATGTTCATAATTATGTTTATGTTCCATGCTATAACTGCTATGGTTCTCAAGTCTACAATAACACGAGGCTCGGAGGAAGACTCATATGCACGTGTGGAATAATAAACGGTAAGAAGTATTCCTAGTCTGGCCTCTAAGACTAGCTCAAGTGTTGCATGATGATTCCGTTTTCCTGGTCATGGGCATGTCTATGCCAGCAACTTTGAGGGCACAATGTTAAGAGAACATTTGTGTTGAATCGTCCCGGATTGATGTTATGCTATGAGATTCGTTCATCACAAATTAATGGTACATAACACAGAAATGGTTAACGTTTGCATAATTCCTTAGACCATGAGAGTATCGAGTTTCTTCATACTTGCTTCATGAACTTTGGGGTTTGTTAAACGTCATCCGTAAATGGGTGGCTATTACGGCGGCTTACGGGTTCATGGAAAAGTGTGTCAAGTAACTTGATAGCTCAAGATTGGGATTTGCTCCTCCGACGATGGAGAGATATTCTTGGGCCCTCTCGGTGTTACGGTATCCATCATCGTCTGGCCAGACACAGTGTGATTTGATCACAGGGATGCCGCGACACGGAAACAAGAAAAGAGAACAAAACCGGTAACGAGGTAACTAGCATAGTGGACAAGTCATTGATCCATGGGGATGAAAGTAAATCTCACCTCGGGTATTTGTAACATATCACGAAGCAATAGGAATAGCACACGGCAACTGGAGGTTCACTCGAATATTCATTCGTGTGGGTATAGGGGTCAATATGGGTGTCCACGGCTCCGATGTTGATCATTGATCGGAAGGGGTTCCAGGTCATGTCTATACTTCACCGAACCTATAGGGTCACACGCTTAAGGGTCATCTATCTGCTGAATACTAGACAGGGAGTTTGAGAGAAAGTCACCGGAAAAATGTCGGAGACAACGGAAGAGTTTCAGAGAGAGAACACCGAAAGAGTTTCGGTAAAACCGAAAAGTTGTTTTGGAATATATTATTAGGTCAAAATGGTTTCGGCACTTGTCTGGAAATTCTTAGAGGGCCCCAGAATTGGTCTTGGAACTTTTGGGAATTTTCGGAGAGAAAAAACCGAAAATGTTCCGGAGCTGTCGTAACCGCCGTTGTTGCTTTTCGCTGATAAAAATCACCACATCGGATATGTTTTGGATCATGCCCAGAATAATTTTAGAGGGTGCCGGAAATGTTCTGGGACCTTCCGGAATTTTTCAGAAAAAATGTTTCGCGAAAAACATCTTGGCTCAGCACGAGGGGACAAGATCCCACGAATCGGGGGTTACATGTTTGGTGGCTTTTTGTCTAGGGAGCACCTATGTTTATAGGAGACATGTTGGTGGCTTGTTGGAGGGGCCCCCATGGGAGGGGCAAGGTTGTGGCTGGCCAAGGGGGTGCCTCCATGGTGTCCCCTTGGTGCCCCACTTGAGTTACCATTTCACCCTTCATGTGGGCCATCTAGCATGGGTGTTTTGGTATTTCCTCCACCACGCCACCCCTTGCCTTGGCCTATAAAAGGAGGAGAAGGGGCTGCCATTCTCCTCATCCCTTCTCATATACAAGTGCCATGCAATGATCTGGCTTATCTCTCCCTCCCCGCTAAATAGTTTCGTAGAGACGAAAGGTTGTCTGGGTTCCGGCAGGAACTAGTTCTGGACGGCGAAGCCCTGCCGGATAGATGACACCGTATGTGTGCAACTCTGTAGACAGACTGTAGTTTCGGCTTAGTTCGTGAGTGCCTCCCGAAGGGTTGTCCTTGTGGCCGTTCGAGTTTCGAAGGTCCTCCCGAAGGGCTGTCCGAGTGACCGTTCGAGTTTCGAAGGTCCTCCCGAAGGACTGTCCGCGACACCGTCCGGGGGGCTATTCGACAGCCTCCCGGAGTGCTGTCTGAAGTGCAGATGAGGGTATACATCCTCGCGGTTGGTAGGTTGTAAATACTAGCTGTCGGGATCTGCACCGCCCATCGTCATCGACTCTACTTCCCGCTGCGCTACGAGTCGGTAACGAAAAAGATCAAACCATGAATGCAGTCTCCATAGTGGTCCTGGGCTGGTGCGTAGGTCGGAAAAAATTTGTTTTCTGCTGCGTTACCCTATAGAGATTACAGCGGGGAGAAGAGGTGTTACAGCGCTACATAGAGGGGGAGAAGAGGTGTTACAGCGCTACATAGAGGGGGAGAAAGTTGGTGTTGACGGTAGCAAGATTGTTGATAGATCGCCGTCTCGATCGTTGCCCTGGCGGCACTCCGGCGCCACCGGAAGCGAGGGGAAAAGAACCCCCCTCCTCCTTCTTCTTCCTTGCCCCCCCCCTAGATGGGAGGAGAGTTCCCCCTCTGGTCCATGGTCACCATAGCAGCGGAGGAGCTCCCGCCCCTTCGAGATTGGATCTCCCTCTCTGTTCTCTTCTGTTTCGCGTTCGTCAGATCTGGCCCTTCACGGTTTGTTAAATTCCCAGAGATCCGTAACTCCGATTGCGCTGAAATTTTTACATGATTTTTTCCATAAATTATTTTTCTTGCGCTAGAAGAAGGGCCCCAACCGACCTTCGAGGAGGGCACAAGACACCTGGACACGCCAGGGGGTGCCTGGCGCGCCCTGGTGGGTTGTGGGCACTGTGGGGCCCCGTTTGCGTTGATTCCACCTCCTGAAAATCACATATATTCCAAAATAATTCTCCGTAAATTTTTATCGCGTTTTGACTTCGTTTGATATGGATTTTCTGCGAAACAAAAACATGCAACAAACAGGAACTGACACTGGGCACTGGATAAGTAAGTTAGTCCTAATAAATCATATAAAAAGTTGTCAAAAGTATGGAAAAGTTGTATAATATTGGCATGAAACATTCAAGAATTATAGATAAGACGGAGACGTATCAGAGACCTTCGAAGTGGATACAGTAAGTCACAACGACAAGTCTTTTTTCGTAATTAAGCATGACTTATGCTTCATTTTCTTCAACTTATAATTTTAACTTTTACTATTCTACTAGCATATCCCCTGCCATGTAAGAATTTTTATCTTGTATAAGATTGGTTTCAGTCCTATGAAAACTATGGAGGTAAAGAGAGTTCACTTGAAGACCGAGCATGGTTATACTTTCGACGTAAAATTATACAATGCAGACACCTAGACCTATTTTAAATGCAAAACTTGGAGAGCACTTTACAAGGCTTATGCATTTGAGCCTGGTATGCTTATCACCTTTGATATTCGTCCGGAAGATGATATTGAATGTAATATCGACATCTGGGTCGATGTGCAGACGCCTCCAGTTCTACCATTATGTGAGTTTCTCAACCATATTTATGTCTTCGATATTGTTTATTCAAAAATAGTTGACAACTAATTTCTATTGACAGCTTATTTTCATTCAAGCAAACATGTCCGACGCTTGGTAGACATGACCGTCCACTGTCCCGGGGCTGAACTAAACTGCGAGGAGATAAATCATTATGTTTCATGGCTTGAGGATCTGTCAAGAGAAATTATTTTCCTGGACTTAAAAATCTTAGTACTCAAAACATATGACCAATAGTGTTCGTATTGAACTACGGTCACATCAATTTTGGAAATATGGTAAAAAAATTACTATTTGTCCTTAGTGCATCTTTTGCATACATTGTTTTTAAGCTAAACTTCATTGCTAAGTATGTTACTATACGATGCTCTTCAACAGGGACTTCCGATGATAGTTGTGCCTCATTGGATCGATACTAATGGTCGCATGGCAATGGTTAGCTTACGGCCAAGACATCCTACATTGCACATGAGTGTATTCAGCATTTCTAAAACTGGGCAGTGCTTAATAGTGAAAAACTGGAGCAAATTTGTGAACGATCGAAGAGAAGTACTAGGGGACAGCAATCAAAAGTGTAGCCCACAATTAGGAGTCAGGTTCATCTGCATGCTCCAATATGATGAATCAGGAGAGGTACACATGTTCTATACTATTTTACCTGAGAGAGAGCTGCAGGAGTGATTAGCTAGTTCTTGCTCTTAGTACTTGTCCTCTCATGTCCGTGTTCTTCGTCCTGAACTTAATCTCAAAGTGATTTGCTTTTGTGGTCTTATGAACGCTTATAATCTCATGACCATCTTGAACTCGATGATATCTTTGCTTCTGGTACAAGTGAATGTTTCTTCTTTAAGCTAGAATGAGTTTGAAAATGATGATGTGCTACACTATATGACTGTGATGATTAAATAGCTAGTGTTGGTGGTAATGACTATGATGATTATTATTAGCTAGTGTTGGTAGTGATTAGATAGCGGTAATGACAATGATGATTAAATAGTGGTAATGACGACTATGATCATTATTAGCTAGTGTTGTTGGTGATGATATGATGCAAGAATTTTTACATTAATATGATGATGACGACGATGATGATGATGATGATCATGATGATGATGATAATCCATGTTACTTGATCACTTAAGATCCATCCACTTGGAACTAATCAACGGTTTTTTCACATAGTGATACTAAATTATACAATATGTAGTATCGTAAAATACCAGTAACTGAAAAAAATTAAATGGAAAACACAAAATTAAAGAAAAAAATGAAAAATAAAACCAGAGCCCCTAAACCTTTTAGTACCGGTTGGTGTTACCAACCGCTACTAATGCTCTCCCCGCCCCCGGCGCTGGCTCGTGCCACGTGTTGGCCCTTTAGTGGCGGTTGGTGTTGAACCGGTACTAAAGGGGGGTCCTTTAGTCCCCACCCTTTAGTGCCGGTTGCTGAACCAGCACTAAAGGGTCTTACGAACCGGTGCTAAAGCCCGGTTCTACACTAGTGTGCAAACCAGTCTCCACACCCATTGACAGTAGCTCTAAGTTGTGCCTTGCCGTTGGTCATCTCTTGTCCAATCTCACTTACTACCGCAGCTTAGCAGGTGCCTTACAGTATCTCATTTTAACTCGGCTTGACATCTCCTATGCAGTTCAATAGGTGTGCTTGTTTATGCATGAGCCTCATGACACTCACATGCAACTCATCAAGGGGATCCTTCAGTATCTCCAAGGCACCTCGCATTACAGACTCCAGCTCTACATGTCTGCTTCCACGGACCTCATTATGGACTCCAGTTTTACATGTCCGCTTCCACGGACCTCATTGCTGGTGTCCGGACACATGGAAATCTACATCTGGTTTGTGTGTTTTTCTTGGATCCAACCTCGTCTCTTGGTCCTTCAAACGGCAGGTCATCGTGTCCCATTCCAGTGCAGAGGCAGAGTATCGAGGCGTTGCTAACAGTGTTGCAGAGTCATGCTGGCTTCGATAACTCCTTCACGAGCTCCAGTGTCCACCGCAGCGTGCCACCATTGTCTATTATGAGAATATCAATGCATACTATCTTGCTTCCAACCCGATGCAGCATCAAAGCAACAAGCACATTGAGATTGATCTTCATTTTTGTGCGTGACCGGGTTTCCTTGGGAGAAGCTCGAGTGTTACATGTTCTGTCTAGCTCCCAGTTTGCTGTTTTGTCCATCAAAGGACTACCATCACCGGTGTTTCACGAGTACAGATCC
>NC_041392.1:695450520-695454457 GCF_002162155.2 Triticum dicoccoides | reverse complement strand
GAAAATCAATGCATAACCGATATTATCTCTTCCAACTCTAAGCCTACACGACTCAACTCCATCTAGGACTACTACTACTCCAAATACCAGTGCTGACTCTGCTTATCCAATTTCCAAGCCGTGTACTACTATCAACCTATCCTACTACTCTCTTCGTTCTTAAATATTTGTCTTTCTAGAGATTTCAAATAGACTACCACATATGGATGTATATAAACGTATTTTAGAGTGTAGATTCACTCATTTTGCTCTGTATGTAGTCATTTGTTGAAATCTTTATAAAGACAAATATTTAGGAACAGAGGAAGTAGTTGCTATTAGGGGACTCTCACAAGATTATCTAACACTTCGATCCTGTTTAGCCCCAATTCACCAAACACTGGACCTCGGCACCTTGCCCTATAACCACTTACTTCAAATGTGGTGTTTAAACTAGTGTGGTGACAAAAAAAACGTCTTAGATTATGGGACGGATGGAGTATGTTATAAGCCTAATGCTCAAGATCCAACATCTACATGAAGTCCACCTCAAACATATGCATGCCGCTGTTGACGTTGTTGCTGACATTGTTCTTGTTGTCGTTGTTCTGGTCGGAGACCTCGCCGTTGGCCGCCACCGCCAATGGCACCGTGCTGGAGCTAACCGAGGAACACGACAGGATGTTGCTGTTACGGATGTTGTTCTGCAAGAGGGAGGTGATGAAGTGCTGCTGCTCCTGATGGTGGTGGAGCTGCATGGCGTTCCTGATCTGCTGCTGGTGGTCGTCCTTCTCCGGCGTCGCACCGAGGGTGAGCGCCGTCGGCCTCGTCGCCGCTACCTCCCTGGCCTGGCCCTGCTGGAGGCAGCTGATCGCGCTCGTGTTGGAGGAGATGGTCGACTTCGTCGTGCTCAGTGCTGATCAATAGATTGTACGTAAGGACAAATTAGCCCTGATAAATGATGATTATTGCACTAGGTAGGATGTAATTGGATAAAGAGAACTTGTGGGCTTACTGTTGTTGTCGGAAGGCGACGCCGAGTCCTTGGACGCCGCCATGGTGCTGCTGGCCGCCGGCTTCCTCCGGCGACGGTTGTGCTCTGCGAGCCGCCTCCGGCAGCTCCTCTTGGCCTCGTCGAACTCCGTGAGCACGTGGAACCTAAAGATGATCCAAAGTACAAGAACAGCTTAGGCTAAGCTAAACATAAAATTCAAGTTGTACGTACCTAAAAGAACTTAAAATTTTGGCTAGCTCAACAGGTGATGCATGCATGTGAACCCATATGAAAAAGTCTAGTCGCCACTGGCACCGCCACACAACACTGGTCAATGCGAGAAAAGCAGGGATATGCCCAGGGCAAAAGCCTGCCAAGGATCAGCCACTCGTCGCAGCACGCAGCAGTCTGGACTCTGCAGCTAGCCCAAAGAAAGCGGATCACTTTTTCTTTTCCTGATCCTGTCTCCATCGATCCCCAGGACCGGAGAACGCCATTGAAAAGCTCATGTTTGTGCTATACATGCAAGGACTGGTCGTCTCTGAGACTGAGACCTCATGGCCGCTGCAACGGACAAGCGAGATGAACCAAAAACATAGTGAAGACTGGAAAGGCAAACAGTTCCCACTAGCCAAGCTGCAACCTAGCTAAGCTATACGGACTACGGAGTATACTTGTGCAACAACATCAGTTCACAAGTTTGGCTCCTCTTCTGTACTCCTCTTCTGTACTCCTGAGAGTATGTACTCCCATTCTCAATATACCTCATATACGCATTAATTATATCTCTTTATTATTCTCAATATACTTCATTAAATATTCTAAGGAGGTAAATACACCAGGAGTCATAAAACTTGCACGTGACGGTCAGTTTAGTGCATAAACTTGTAAAATACGTGTTTCTGATCATCAAACTTGCGTGGACGTGCAAATACGGTCACATTTCCTGTACACGGATGTATTCACTGCCTACATGGCATGCCAGCGTGGCCGGGGCCCATTGTCAGTGGCTGAAGCGTTGTGCATGTGATATTTTTTATAGAAACACCCTCAAGTTTTTTTAAAACTTCTACAAAAGCCCTCCAACACAGGTAATGTTAAATAGTATCCCGCTGGGTCCTGCCTGTCGGTGTGCATTGTGAATAATTTGGACTAGAAAATCGGTCTGAGGGAGTTCGAACCATCGACTAGCTGTAACAACCACACCACCGTTGTTGTTTACACGGACTATCAATGTGTAGATCCTTTAGGCTAAATAAAGGTACGCATTTAGAATTATATTTTCTTTTCTCAACATTTTAAAATTTAAATTATTAAAATTCGAACATATTTTCCGCTGATTTGTCTGAAAGGAAATGATGGACATTCATTCTGCACTATATTTTGCTTTTTAGATTTTGTAAATTAAAATTATTAGAATTCAAGCAAATTTTTAGTTGACTTGTCTGGACAATTTACGTACCTTCATTCCGGCCTATATTTTTCAATCTAGTTTTCCAATTTAAAATTATTTGAATTCAAACAAAATTCTGTTGATTTGTTCGAAAGAAATTTATGTACATGCATTATGGACTATATTATCTTTTGTTTGGGTTATTCAAATTCTTAAAAAGGTTGATTTGTCAAAAAAATATGTACATTCATTCTGACCTATATTTTCTTTAATCAAGATTTTTAAGTTTAAAGTTATTCGAATTTAAACAGAAATTTCTTTTGATTTGTCCAAAGGAAATTATTTACATTCATTCTAAAGTACAATTTATTTTATCTAGGTTTTTTCATTTAAAAGTATTCGATTTCAAACAAAAAATTAGTTGATTTGCCCGCAAACATACATTCATTCTGTACTATATTTTGTTTTATCTACATTTTTTAATGTATTTTTTTGAATTCTAAGCGCATTTCTAGCAAATCCCTCATATCGCGCCGACCCATAAAATAATCGCCAGTTTACGGTTTTGCGCCAAAAAGTTGTCTGAACAACTGTAAACACACTATAAGGATCCGCATATAAGGGGTCTGCTATAGATACTCTAACGGAAATTGGTTGATTTGACCGTAAAAAATGCATGCATTCATTCCGGAAAATACTCAAATTCAATAGACAAATCTGGTCAATCTGTCCAGAAAATTTATCTAGAATATAAGTTGTTTACTTACATAGAAAAAACAAAAGCAAAATACATAAAATAAATTGTGTTTATCTTTTCATGTGTCATTGTGGCCGGATGGTTCGAACCGGGGCTTCCACCTTTTCATGAACCCTTTTCTGGTTTTGATTTCTATTTTAATTAGAACGGTCCTCATATATAAAGCTAATTGTGCACGTTAGACGTCTAACGTCAAACGTCAGTTAGCCGATTGGCGGGCAATATGCATGCGAATTGCAGGTGTGGTCGAATCCCATCCATACTGATCCATCTTTTTTCCGTTTTATTTCAGAATTTTCTATGTAAAAAAATGAAATGCAAGGGTGCTTTCTGGAAAAAAAATCTCAGCCACTGACAGCGGGCCCATGTAATGTTTTTTTTGACATGAGGGTCCATGTAATGTTGGCATGCCGTGCATGCATGTAATACGCCCAGCTACGGTAGAAAGAACCGTATTTGCACGCCCACGCAAGTTTGATGACTAAAAACATGTATTTCACAAGTTTATGCACCAAACTGACCGTCACGTGCAAATTTTATGACTGCCCGTGTATTTACCTCTATTCTAAGATACCACAATACGAGTTTTGTTGGAAAAATATCATCTGCGATGTACTTTTTGTAATATACCTTTTTTACGTACAAACACATCAGTATATACGTAAACATTTAAAAATATGTAGACTCATATGAATTTTTTTCATGCAACTCATTTTGAGGTATCTAATAATTACTAATGAAATATATTAAAAATAATAAAGTGATATAAAAGATTCATCTATGTGGTATATGAAAAGCGGGAGTACGTACTCCC
>NC_041392.1:695342918-695450095 GCF_002162155.2 Triticum dicoccoides | reverse complement strand
ATATACTATCATGTGGTACTATATATACTATTTTAATATTTTAAATATGTTCATATACTATATCTAAGATATTTCAAAGCAAGTCACATGAAAAAATTGCATATGAGCCCATAGTTTTTGTTATATTTGTGAAATACGTACATATTTGTACGTAAAAAAGGGCATACTCAAAACACGATACATACTACCTAAAAGTTAGTATATATACTACCTAATCATTGTTATAAACTACAGACTACACGTATATACTCTCGGTTTCGATAGATACTACATACAACATACAAAACGCAAGTGGTGGTAACTACCACTGCTTGTAGGAAATATTTGTCCTATATATATGTATATATATATATATATAAGAGAGAGAGAGAGAGTTGATGGAGGGTGGAGTGGGGTATGGGGTCTGACTCTGCTGACCTGCTGCATTGCTGGCAGAAGCGCTGCTGCTTGCCGGCGGCGGAGACAAGCGCCGCCTTGGCGTGGTACTCGCACACCTTGTGGCGCCGGTGGTAGTGCTTGGCGCCGGAGAGGTCGGCCTTGCAGTCCTGCACCTGGCACCGAGGCGCCTGGTGGTGGGCGCGCCCGAATCCCAGCCCGAACACGCCGCCGAGACGGGACCGCATCAGCATCCGGTCCACGGCCATCATGTCGCCGGGGGAGAAATAGGTCCGGCGCCCGAGGTTCAGCCCGATCCTCCCCGCGTCCCCGGCGCCGCCCTCGCGCTTCACCATCCCCATCGCCGAGTACACGTCGCCGTGGCTGTGCATCCCGTGGGGCATGGGCGGCATCTGCAGCTGCATCCCGGGCATGGGCGGCGGCGCCATGGGGACGAGCCCGCCGGCGCCGTTGCCGTTCGGTGGCAGCGCCAGCATCTGGTGGTGCGGCGCGTCCTGGAACTGACCGAATGCGGCGGCGGCCGCCGCGAAGTCGAAGTTGTCGTACATCATCGCGCCCTGGTTGCGCTGGCCTCCTCCTCCGCCGCCGGCGTGCTCTAAGCCGACGTAGGGCGGCTGCTGCATTGCCGCGAACGGGAAGTCGTCGCTCGCCGCCGCGTTCATCCTGCCGCCGCTCATCATGGCCCGACAAGGGGAGGGCGGGAGGCCGGGGGAGCTAGCAGCTGGGAGGCGTGTGGTTGGCTAAGCTCGCTCGATAGCTGTATGAATCGAGGTTGTGCTGTGCTGTGCTGTGTAAGGTGGTGGAGGGCGGAGAGGTGGTTAAAAAGGAAGACAGGGAAGGAGGGAGCGAGAGTGATGAGTGTGTGCGTGTTCGTTGGCAATAACTCTTGGCGCGTAGCTTGTCCGGGAGTGGCATATGGAAAAAGTCCAAAACAAATCTTAAATTTGTATACAAAAGCTAAGTCGAACCTAAACTTTTAATCCTGCAAATTAGCACACCGAACTTTTCGTTCCCAGTCAATTTTAAACCTTGAAGGCGTTTAGGCTTTTTTTTTTTAGAACTGAAGGCGTTTAGCTGGTATTTGCTTTTTTTCTTGAGACAAGTTTAGCTGGTATTTGCTGACGTGGCAAGGGTTGTTGACTGGGCTGGCTGGACATTAGAACAAATCAGGCCGGCCTATTAACGTGGTCTCTCGCGCGCTCGTTATGCTCGGTTTTTTTGTTTGTTTTATATTTTCTTAATGATAATAACTTCATTTACATTTTCTTAATGAAAATAAATATTTTCTAAAAATATACACGAACCCACTTTTCATATATTAGGAGCGACAAAAATAGAAGCAACAGTGAGCTTGTGAGAGATCTCGAGCTAGCTAGGGAACTGGAACTCGTGGCAGCCGGACATAACCAATCGCCATGACAGCTGCTAGTCGTTATAAATTGCGCGTTACATATAAGAAAAGATAGGAACAAGTTCATATATGAACACATTTTGGAAAGCCTTCAAAACATTTATTGAAAAAAATCTAAATAATTTTAAAATAACGAATATTTTTAACGCAAATAATGTAAAAAATGCCAAAAACATTTTTTTCGAAAATGTGACAGGTTAACATTTTTCCAAATATACATTTTAGATTTTGCAAAACTATACGAACACTTTTTACATTGCTAAGAAAATTAAAATTTGTTCAGGTTTCAATGTTTGTTGCATTTTCGCAAAAAATGTTTATGTTCCAAGTAGTGTTTGCTTTTTCAAAATTAATTGTGTCTTGAAAATAATCATTCATTTTTAAAAAGTATTCAGAATTTTCAGAAAGTGTTCGCACTTTAAAAAATGCAGATATTTCAAATGTCGTTCGGGCCTGCACGTTTCCATTATACGTTTGTCCCTGACAAATATTTTCAAATTTGGACACGGATGGACTAGTGGCTAATAGCATCTCAAAAGGCACACAAAAACTGTTTCGGGCGCTAAAATTCGGGTTTCTGGGCGCCGGACAGCTCCAACATAAGCGATAAAATACTGCATGCACGAAAAAATTTGGGCACGCGCTAAAAAGTGCTATCAGAAGCTACAAATTTTGGACGCCGGATTACGTGCACTTCACAATTTGCACTGCGTGTTTTTTAGGCGCGCGTTTTTAGGCATCTGCTAAACCAATGTTGGGTCCGGCGCGCTAAAAGTGCTACAGTGACGCGCTAAAACTATTTTAGCACGTGAAACTTTTGTGCACTTGTTGGAGATGCTCTAAGCGAATGGACTTCGAAACTCGTGGGGCTATTTGATTACTCGAGAGTTAATTTTTTTGGGTACTTTTACTTCCATGCTACGAAAAAAAAGAAAATTCTGTTTGTGTCTTTTGGGCCGACCCACTCGCGAGCACATTCAACTATCATGGGATTCCACCTGCCAGGTCCACAATCCCTGTTTGAGAACGTGCTTAAGGTTCAAAATAAACCAGGATTAAAGAGCTTGGTATGCTGATTCTTGGAATTAAGAGTTTAGGGTTCGAATTAGCTTTCGTCTACAAGTTTAAGATTTATTTTGAACTTTTTCCGTGGCATGTAGTATGTGTAAGCTGCCTCACTAGACGAAGATGGCCGGCCGTCTCGTTGCTGTTCCGGTGCAACAAGTCGCTGTGGTTTTTCGAGGAGGAAGCATATACCACCCATAGAGAAGATATGCATGGACACTTGCGTGGGCCATTTACTTATTTCTTACTGTTTTTCTTGTGGTTGCAAAATCAAAATGTGATGCGAGAGCAACTAGTTAACGAGCGCATCTTCGGGAGCCTCGCAACGATCAGTGCCATTTGGTGCGCTCTCAGCTGTTTGTCACGTGTCGCGCTCTGGGCGCTCCCTTCGGATTTTTTTCCGCATGCATTTTCGGCTTTTGAAACAGTTGTTTTCGACGCTTTCGTTTTTCATCGGTCTTTCTTAGCTTTTCGACAAAAAAATTGAAATTTTTTTGTGTGAAAAGACGCCTTTCGCGGGAGTCATGGTTTTGCTTCCCGTAGAGGCACGGGTGTGCTTTCGTGAGAGTCACGGCCGTGCCTCTCGAAAATGAAAAAACGCGTTTTCTGTTTTTTTTCTTTCGCGAGAGTCACAGTTTTGCTTCCGCGAGAGGCACGGGTGTGTTTTCGCGAGAGTCACGGCCGTGCCTCTCGGAAACGAAAAAAACATGTTTTCTATTTTTTTTCTTTCATGATAGTCACGGTTTTGCTTCCGCGAGAGGCACGGGTGTGCTTTTGCGAGAGTCACGGCCGTGCCTCTTGGAAACGAAAAAAAACGCGTTTTCTGTTTTTTTCTTTCTTTCGCGAGAGTCACGGCCGTGCCTCCTCGGAAACGGAAAAAACATTTTTTTTTTCCGCGAGAGGCACGGTTGTGATTTCGTGTGAGAGGCACGGGCGGGCCTCTTTCAGAAAGGAAAAAAAATCGTGCTCCCGGTTCGGCCTTTTCGTCTGATTTTTTCATGAAAAAAAGTTCGTCAAAACCTATCAACATAGAATCTAGTTTTGAAAATCTCGACACGAGGAATCCAACGGTGAAAGCGGTTCGAGATTTGGACGCACGGTTTGAGAGATAAAACATTTGAATAAACGGATCTATGAAAGAAAGGAAAACCTCAGGTTGCGACAAGTGGCGCACACCAGGGGAGTTGAAGTGATCTTTGCAACGAGTACTCGTCAACTAGTAATTTCGATGTGATGCTGATTCGAATATGTGCTCACTTGATCTCTTTTTTTTTGGGCCGGATGTTCCATCAACCTTTTGTGTTCTTTAGGGTAACTACAACATGGATCACTAACTCGACTGCGGTCCGGACACTTTTAGTCATCCCGCGGTCATTAAATTTGTCTAGACCGATCCAAATGTATGAATTCATGCAAACTGACATCAAACTAGGGGCAGGTTCTGGGCCAGATGTCCTCACGTCGAATTCCAGCACCCTGGACCCACCCAAAAAACCCTTCTCCGCATCTCGAGAATCCTCCGCGCATTCAGAGCGGACATGATTGGCCGGCTACTCGTATTCATACAAGCTGACTAGCCGTCCGCCTAAATGACATTCACACCAGCATAGAGCCCGGAATGCTTACTCTCGTGCTCCACATTTAGCTAACTACTCTGCCTTCCTCGGCTATTTAAGCCGTCCGACCATGGCCGAGTAATCTACCCCTCCGCTATCTGTTCTGCAGTTCGACCCACCGTTGAATCACCCCTTCTCACCCCGTCCGAGCCCCTTTGCATAATCGTTCGTCATCTGCTGACACAATGGCGGGCACCCCTCATGGGTGGTGGAGGCAGCTCTCACCGTGGTGCCGCGCAAAAATCATAGCGGAGGTCCACGCCGCAGAGGCCCGGCATCGGGTCCGCATTTAGTTGGGCCAACTCTGAGCTCTCTGGATTCGAAACCGAGCTCGGAGGAGGAGGAGATGGAGCAGGAGGCAGAGGAGGAGCAGGTGTCGGTGGAGGAGCCAGCAGTGTCTACATTCAAACTTCTGCAAGCGGAGCAGCACTACAACCTCCAACTCCTGAGGAGCAATGGCTGATAGAGGACTAACTGGGCGCGGAACGCGCGAATAAAGCTGTCGCGTCCATGGTTGCGGCGGACCCGGCGATCATTGATGTCCACCGGGCCATGCTCGTCACCATGCACAACACCCGCACCATCCACCACGACCGTTGGTAGCTCCGCATGAACAAGGTGGGCCGCAACCGGCTCTTCGAGGGGGCCGAAGCTGATGACGATGACGTGCGTGGCCAGCAAAACAATGTTGCCAAAGAGGCGTCCGTCGTCAGCTCCTCCTCATTTGCGCCGGCCGCCAATGACGACAAGGCCAGACTGCCCTGCGCGGTGCTCGTCGACCTCATCTCCGACGGGGAGAAGTATAATATGATTTTTAGTTGTTTTTTAGGTCCTTTTGCTATGTCCGTTTTTATTTGATGACGCCCATTGTCTGCGGACACGTCCATGCACATTTTGTGCCTTTCATTTGGTGATCCCGCTGGAGTTGTCCTTGCTCTCAGCATTTTTCTCCTCAAAACGTATGCTCGATCCCATTGACCATGTGTGTGTGCATGTGTACTATCGAAACGATACAGATAGGCAGAAAGAGCAAGGGAAGGGAGGAGATAACTAAACAAAGACTACCACCGCTGCTACTTGTGATACTATGATCTTTGTCTGTTTGTTTCCTGTGCACAAACGACACCTACCAAGCAGCTAGGGAGCAGTTGGTGCTTTCTTGAGGGCCACTTGGCTGTTGTCTAGTGTAGGTCAAAGCTATAGGGTTGGTTTCTTACTTTCCCACAAGGGCCCGGCTTTCCTTCGTTAACACACCAGCAGAGCCAACAGTCAATGCAAAATAGTTGTGTGAGCTAACCATTGTGGAAACATGAGCTGTTTTCTTTGAGCAAGTAAAATGAGATGTTTAAGTTACCTCCTAGACGATGAAGCTTATAGTTAACATAATACAAGTTCGTAGCATGTGGAATAATTGGGTCATGGATGGAAATTCTTCGATGGCATGCTTGTCAATAAAATAGCAAAATCATGGGATGGCTTAAAAAAAGGTTTACCAAACTAACAAGTGGGAGTTGGCAATTGCATAAGCTTGTTTAATAAGCACAAATCAAACTGTAATGGACTCGCTGATTATTCTGCTAAAAATATGTTTATATACTTTTAGGCAATGTTTGAAGAAGGAAATGGATTGTACTGTAGGTGTATTCATGCATACATAATGGTGTGTACATATAAAGCAATTATGTATCGCGATAGCACGGTCAGGCTCATAGCACTAGTTCTTTGCATAGTTCATGTAGTTGGCAACAATGTTGAATTTTTCGTTGACAATACAAGTTTTAGCACATATCCATAACAACAAACATGCACATCACCTCATATAATTGCAATTGATGCTCATACTTTAATTATAGTCAATGAATGACAATTAATGAGTCCATGAAGAAAAAACACCTACTGAATGACAATTAATGAGTCCATGAAATATCAGCAATTTTTTAAATGTTGATACATGTTTGCATATTGCAGTGGAATGTGATGTTGTGTCTAAATGCTTATTTCTATAGGATATACTTGTGAATGTTGTGATCTGAGTTCAACTTTGTGAATAAGGTGATATTGGTCCATTTTTATGCTTCAACATATATTGCTATATGGGCTTTCCTGAGGTCAACATGTATCATTTACCGTTACTATTGAAAGAATCCATCGTAGTGAGCCACACAATGGCGTCAAAAATGAGAATTATTTTCAGTGAAAAGTAGCATAGAACAAGAACAGAGGCACATTGCTCGTTGGTACAGTGACACTGAGAATATAAGTTTGTAGTAACTAAAAACGCTAACCCTCGCAGTTAATAGCAAGGGTATAAGAACATCTCCAAGGGACTTCCCATATAGCCGCCCCTTTTGTCCGAACAAGCTGCACCTTCCCGAACGGACCCCCCCCCCTAGGGTGGGTATGGGGCTGTTCGAAGACGTCTGGGCATGTCCACCATGTTGGCCTGCACTGGTCTGGCCCCGTACCCCACAAAATCCTCATTCGCCCGATCTGCCCAAAACCCTAACCCTAGCTCTCATTGTCACTCCCCTCCCATCTCATCTCTACCCCTCTCCTCTCCTATCCTTGCCATGTCCAGTTCCGAAACACGATCAGACCCCGACGGGGTGAACTGGGAGCTCGTCGAGAGTAGCAGCTCGTGCCCTGCTGGTACTGGGCGGAGACCTGTGGCCCGATGCCATCCCCACCAGCCCGGCGTTGATCCAACAGCCAGGCGGCATCCCGGTCACCCTGGCACGGGTCAAGTATTCTTAGGTTCAATGTTGTACCATGTCGCGTCCTATGATTTAATTTGTCGTAAGTTGAACTATCAAATGCCATATGTTGAACTATTGAATGTCGAATGTATCCTATGGAACGATCTATGTCACATAGGTTGCATGGATCTAGAGAGGAGAAATGCAGCACGGATGCCAGGGCGGACAAATGAGACTCGATCCCGGCTGTCCGCGGACATAAGGGGGGCTCAAATTTGTCCATGCATTGACCTTGAAAAATGCATGCTCTAAGCTCGCAGGCATGTTTTCCCACCAAACTAAATGCACACAGCTCATTGATCTGGTGCAGATAAAGATTTGCTCAGCTCATTTGCATCCTAGCCCCTCCCACATCCATCGTAATCCATACACGTGGTGCAGCTGTGCCGCCCGTAATCAGTATCCGTAGACGAATTGGTGAGCATGCAACAGTACAAGTACTACCCTGACCCCTGCCATGCCTTGCCTTGTGTACATGAAAACACAACCTGTAGGTGTTTACAGAACACTTACACGATCGCCTTAACCGTTATTTCCCTTTTCAGAGAACTGACAAGTTTCTGGACCAGAACGATACACTCCCCTGCCATCTTTTATCGTATCGTGTACAGTGCCTTCTGCCTGCTGCATGTATCTAGGCTTCTCACTCTTTGGTACCCATGATGGCACGGAGTGATAAATACTTATCAGGGGTGGCACCGCAAGAGAAGTTGCATAGCGTGGTCCGGCCCTACGTGCACACCGTCGCATTTCCCGTATAAGTGTGTGGTACACAGTAAACTAGATCATAAAGGCGCGCATTGCCGCGCTCGACCATCTTGATGAAATTGGGACAAAACGTTGACATAAGAACCTGAAGGGTATAAGCATGTGAGATTCAGTTTACAATGCCTCGATTTAGTCTTGTTCAAAGTTCTAGATTTTTCTTTAAAAAATAGCTTATATGATTCACATGCATTAGCAGACAGCACAAACATATTCAGAAAACTATAGAAGGGATAACTTGAGATTCGAACTCAAGGTTGACACCACAAATCATAAACTTTAAGAAGCACATATGGCTCGTGATAGAAGCGTTGTGTAGAGTTAATCTAATCCATGGAGAATAAATAAAATATGATATTTGGGTCTCTGATTTAGTATGAGAATGAATTGTCAGAACTAAATATGTCCCACGTGGAAAGATTCACAAATGCAAATTTCATGATATACCTGGGTAGGACATTCAATTAGCTCATCTATTAGTATGAGAATGAATTGTCAGAACTATGTTAGTGGCCTAGTCTATATTGTATCGGCCTTCTCCCCCTTTTCCTCCCCTTTCCATTCTTTTCTTCTCTTCTTTTAACCTACAGGCTGCTCATGGCCTTGCACCATGGTGCGTAATATGAGCTTCATGTAATTGACCTATAGTCTTCGGGCTACGACCTGTTTTGAAATATATAAGGTAGAGCATGATCTACCTTTTCATTTCAAAAAAAAATTGTCAGAACTAAATACGTCCCACGTGGAAAGGCGAACAAATGCAAATTTCATGATATACTTGCTAGGACGTTCAATTAGCTCATCCATCTTCCTAACAGGTAAATAATTGTCCTATTATCTGCATGTTTTGGCAACGAAAAAATATTAATGTTAGCATATGTATAACATAGCGACATGTGAAGTACCTGGTAGAAATTCTAGAAAGTTTTCTTCTGCAATGTTGGATTTCAGTAGTGCATGCACCTGCACAAGCATAAACAACAGAGAATACGGGCTGTGTCAGATAATGGGAAGAGCGGCGGAGAGCGGACGGATCTGATAAAGAAGCAGCGCACAAGTGGAGGAGGCGGCTGCAGCTGTGCTAGCAGGCCGGAGGAGAGCAGTGTCTGAGCAGAAGAGAGAACGGGGCGACAGGGGATGGCATCGCTAACGCGCAGAAGCAAGCCAGCACGCTGCCGCCGTCGCTATGCAAGATGGGCACGGGAGGGGAAGAGGACCTGGGAGAGAGAACCAAAGCGAATGCGGAAGGAGGAGCAACCGTAATGCGCGAGTCTTGAGTTCCCCTAGCACCAGAACGATCGCAACCGTCTATTGGGGATCGAAGGTTAGCCTCCATGAGTGAACGAGAGAGGGCGCCCAAATAGCTCTTCAGAGCAGCGGCCCATTGACGTTTGGGCCTGCTGTGACGCTCCTAGTTGGGAGCATAGAAAAGGCCGTGTGGAGGCGGTTGGACGACGAGACGATCCAGAGCGTCGAGTGAGTTGATCGCACGGTGCACGGTAGCAAATCGCTGTAGATGCTCCTAGGTCGCCCCATCGTACTGTTTAGTAATTATACTCCCTCTTCCTAAATATAAGATCTTTTAGAGATTTCAATATGCACCACATAGGGAGCAAAATGAATAAATCTAGACTCTAAAATGTGTCTATATGCATCCGTATATAGTCGTATTGAATTTCTAAAAGGATTTATATTTATAAAGGGAGGGCACATTTGCACTTACTGAACGTAAGTACGTAGTTACCACGCGACCAGGTAAATGCACGTATATATACATGGCTTGAACATGATAAGGGTACTATTTTAGGTCAGGATAATCTCAAAACCTATATTACCGAGTATTATAGACAGTTATTTGGACCTCCGAAGGATAATTGTGTGTCCCTCGGTGAGTCTAGGATTGAGGACGTGCCTCAATTGTCTGCTGCTGATAATGATATCCTGGTTGCCCCGTTCTTAGAAAAGGAGGTGTTTGATGCTATTGCACAAATGAAAAACAATAAGGCTCCCGGTCCGGATGGGTTCCCGGCCGAGTTCTATAAAAAGTGCTGGCACATTATTAAGGGGGATTTACTACCTATGTTTCATGATCTATTCTCTGGACAGCTTCAATTATTTCACTTGAATTTTGGAACTATCACATTGCTCCCTAAGAAAGTGGAGGCTGCGAGGATTGAGCAGTTCAGACCGATCTGCCTCCTCAATGTTAGTTTCAAAATCTTCACCAAGGTCGGGACCAATAGGCTCACACAGATTGCGCAGTCTGTGGTGCAACAATCCCAAACTGCTTTCATGCCGGACAGGAACATCCTTGAAGGGGTGGTTGTTCTTCATAAAACGCTCCATGAAATCCATTCCAAAAAATTAGATGGAGTAATTTTTAAGGTGGATTTCGAAAAAGCATACGATAAGGTTAAGTGGCCATTCCTCCAACAAGCATTGCGTATGAAAGGTTTTGATGAAGCCTGGCGCCGACAGGTCGAATCCTTTACGCAAAAAGGGAGTGTGGGAATTAAAGTGAATGACGATATAGGTCATTACTTCCAGACACATAAAGGCCTCAGACAAGGAGATCTGATGTCCCCTATCCTGTTTAACATTGTGGTGGATATGTTAGCAATTTTGATAGAAAGGGCTAAGGAGAATGGTCAAGTAGGTGGTTTGGTACCTCATCTCGTTGATGGAGGTGTATCCATCCTTCAATACGCAGATGATACAATCATCTTTATGGAGCATGATTTGGCCAAGGCGAGAAATATGAAGCTAGTGTTATGCCTTTTTGAACAATTGACCGGATTAAAGATTAACTTTCATAAGAGCGAGTTGTTCTGCTTTGGTAGAGCCAAAGACGACCAGGATTCTTATAGGCAATTGTTTGGGTGCGAGTTGGGGAGTTTACCCTTCTCATACCTTGGTATTCCGATACACCATCATAGGCTAACAAACAGAGAATGGAAGTGCATCGAGGATCGATTTGAGAAAAAACTGAGCTGTTGGAAGGATAAGCTCATGTCATACGGAGGCCGTTTGATATTGATTAATTCGCTGCTCACGAGTATGCCTATGTTTCTCTTATCGTTCTTTGAGGTCCCAGTTGGTGTTAGGAAACGACTGGACTTCTATCGGTCACGTTTCTTTTGGCAGGGTGATGAACTTAAAAGGAAATACCGGCTTGCTAAATGGGACATTATCTGTAGACCGAAAGACCAAGGGGGCCTTGGTATTGAAAATCTTGAAGTTAAGAACAGATGCCTTCTTAGTAAGTGGTTGTGGAAGCTTTCTTCCGGAACCGAGGCCATGTGGGCGCAGATCCTCCGCAACAAGTACCTCCAGACTAAAACATTGTCCCAGGTCGCAGTCAGGCCGACTGATTCGCCTTTCTGAAAAGGACTAATGAAAGTCAAACAATCAATGTTCAATAGGATGAGATTTGTTATTGGAAATGGTATAAGTACACGTTTCTGGGAGGATACTTGGCTTGGAGACTCACCTTTAGCCATTCAATATCCGTCTTTATATCGGATTGCTCAACGACGTGAGGTGTTCGTGGTGACGGTATTTCAATCTGTCCCCCTTAATATTCAGTTTAGATGGTCGCTAGCGGGCAATCGTTGGGAAGAATGGCTCCATCTAGTTAGGAGACTGATGGAGGTTCAACTTTCTCACCAACCCGATGTATTACGCTGGAAGTTGACTAGTTCTGGAGTATTTACAGTCAAATCAATGTATATTGATGTTATTAATTCGAATGCTATTCCAACATCCAAGTATGTTTGGGCTGTCAAAGTTCCTTTGAAAATTAAAGTGTTTATGTGGTTTGTCCATAAACAAGTTATTTCAACAAAGGACAACTTGATCAAGCGTAATTGGACAGGACCTACTAGGTGTAGTTTCTGTGATCGGGATGAGACGATTAAGCATTTATTCTTTGATTGCCCGTTGGCCAAAGTTCTTTGGAGGACGGTCCATATTGCTTTTAATATTACTCCACCGACTTCGGTCAATGCATTATTTGGGACATGGCTTAATGGGGTTGAGCCAGACTTAGCAAGACATATTCGGGTTGGAGTTTGCGCTCTGTTGTGGACTATCTGGAATTGCAGAAATGATTTGGTTTTTAACAGAACATCACGGTTTCATTTCTTGCAGGTTATTTTCCGAGCTACGGCACTAATCCATTCGTGGTCGCTACTGTCAGGACCCCGATTCCAAGCCACATCGATCTAGCCGGTAACACCTCATATCACTTTGCGGCCTCACACACGGTATCCCATGGGTGTCGCCTTACCGTGGCCTGGGACCGTTTGCGCCTTTTGGCTCACGTATTTGATAGTGTCGCTAGCATCCATATGACAGAGAACCCGGGCCGAGATGACTAGTCGTGAACCCAAAGCGGCACAAACCTATGGAGACAAGCATACATGAATCACATCGAGCATGTCGGTCATCAGCGAATGATTCCGGGCTATAGCACTGGGCTAACAGGACTCCGGGGAACCCGGGCTGTAGCAAGCTAGGCAGGACTCCGGATGTCACCGCGTGACATTTCCCCGAAGGGACAAACATAGGAACGACGTGAAACACATGCCGGCCAGTCAAGTGTCCTGAGCAGTAGTGTTGGGCTAGCAGGACTCCGATGAACCGAGCTGTAGCGGACTACTATGGCTCGAGGAACACTAGACTACATTTCTCCATAAGAAAGGCTGCCAAGGATAAACAACTAGATTGTCGGATCCCACTCATACCAAGCATTTCAATCATACACACAATATGCCCGATATGAGTACATACAACATGGCATCACAACAAAACTCTACAACTCAAGTACTTTATTTAAAGGCTCCAGAGAGCCATACATAACAAGTTCATACAGATAGGGGTCACATGACCCGACACTCAAGTCATACAATCATACAAGCACATGCAGAAGCAACTAGTCTGAGTACAGACACTAGAAAGAAAGAAGGCTTCTCGAAGCCTGTCTATCTACATAGGGCCCTCCATGGCCAGGATCACTACCTGGGTGGCTAGTCACTCGTCGACATCAAGGTCTACGTAGAACCCATCGGAGGGGGCGGTGTTGTCGTCTGAAAACAGTAATTAAGCAAACATGAGTACAAAGGTACTCAGCAAGTCTTACATCAGAACCTAATATACATGCTCATTCTCAAGAAGGTGGTGGGGTTATTGCAGCAAGCCAGCTTTGACTCTTGGCTAAGCTATCCTATGGTACTCCACTAGTAAAATAGTTTTCGCACACGAGTCCACTACTCACCAACACAATACTCCACCGGGATCCTCTCTCGTCATCCTACGTTAGGGCCATCCTCGGTACTCACACTTATCTTGAATCTTTTAATAGTATCCATTAACTTGTCTATGAACTTGTCTAGGCAACCAAGTAGTCCTTTATCGCGGACGCGGCTATTCGAATAGATGATGTTAACCCTGGAGGGGTATACTTCTTCATACACGCTTTCATCACTTACCGCCGTCTACACGACATGTACTCGGCAACCTTCAAGCGGAAGCCCAGCGAGGGTGACGGTCACGGCCTACCTAAACACTTAAGTCTCTGGTCCAGGTGTATCGCCTATCCAGGTTCCATCCGCAGGGAGTCCGGCCGAGGTTTCCACATACGGCCCCGAACGATGTGAACAGGGTTCCCGAGACACCAAACGGGTGACTCGGTACACCGTGCCATGGTGTATCTACCGCAACATAGCCCACCCCTAGGGTCAACGCTACGCACGGCCGCCAACACATAACCTACAAACACCAGAAACTATTTGCAACTCCTGGACAAAGTACTAAGGTATTTAAGAAGCCGAGAGGGTCCATTGGTTTCGGGCCCAATGTACGATAGTAACTACATCTTAAATCACACATACAGATCTCAGTTCTTATGGACGGTCTCAATGAAACAACCCACCATGTACTCCTACATGGCCTCTCATTGATACCTTTACCAAAACATGTTCAACACATCCCTCATATTACCGACATAATCATATCACTCTAGCCCATCACCCAGATGAACCAGACCTGACACAACTCTAAGCATAGCAGGCATAGCAAGGTAGGAATCACATACATGGCTCAATCAACTCCTACACATGCTAGTGGGTTTCATCTAGTTACTGTGGCAATGACATGTCATGTAGAGGATAAGGGTTCAACTACCGTAGCACACAGCAGTTTGAATCACGTTGTCTTAATGCAGTAAACAAGAGTAGAAGCGAGAACATGGGTTTGTATCGGAATGATCAATGTGTTGCTTGCTTGTTGTAGTGGTAGTAGGGTACTGCCCTTCAGACGGATACTCGGGGTTATCCTCGGAGGCAGAACCTACCACGAAAGACACACCGAAGCATAATCAACACATGGCAATATGCAACAATAAGATGTATGCTATGACATGGCAAGATGAAAGTGTCTTGGCCTAATGCAAGCTAAAACAGAAGGGGATGAACTCATTTGAATCAAAGATTCGAATATTAGCTCATTAAACATGGCCTTATTAGCGCATCACCTTATTCTGCTTAAACAGCAAGGTTAACTTGTTTTTTCATGCATGAAACCATTACAGATGGATAGATTGAATTTTTCTGATCATTTTTCATATATAAATCTTTGCATTTGGAGTTATGGTTGATTTTCTATGATTTTTAGAAGTTTTGACTATTTTCTGGAATTTCCTATTAAAGAATAAATCCAGTAATTGAATTAATGCGTCAGCATGACATAGATGTGACGTCAGCGGGTCAACTGGGTCGGCCAGGTCAAACCTGACTGGTGGGCCCTCTCTGTCAGTGTCACAACTAGTTAACAGAATTAGATTAACACTAATTAGCTGTCAGTGGGGCCTGGGCCCACATGTCAGTGACTGAACTAATTAAACTTAGTTAAAACTAATCCTAAACTAATTAGCAGACTGGCCCCACCTGTCATAGACTCAGGGGGGTCTACTTGGGCCCACATAGGGGTCAAACTGAGTCAAACTCGCCGGCGTTTAGCCGCCGGCGAGGCCAGATGCGGCGGAGGGCTGCGGGTTTCGTGCTCATGCAACCAAAACGACGACGGAGAGCATCTACGCATAGATGGGAGCAAACTGCATCGAGTGGTGGCAGTGGGTGGAGCTAGGGTGGCCGGAAACGTCGCCGACAACGACCTTGGCGGCCGCCGGAGTTAAGGTGAGGCCGAAACCGAGGCTGCGGGGCACGGCGAGGCGCGTGGAATGGTGCTACGGGCTCCTGGGAGCGCGTGGAAGACAAAGGCATGCTCGGATTTGAGCTTACGCGCCTGTGGCCACGGCGGCGACATGGCCGGCGGAGCCGATCTCTCGGCCTTGATGGCAGAGGGGGTTGGAGGACGCGGACGAGCGCGGGGAGAGGGGCGGAAGAAAGATGGGCTCACAGCGGTTGCAGAACGCGTCTCAGCGGGCTCGGGGGAGGTCGGACGTCATCGGGGCGTTGCCGGCGATCTCGGCGGACCGAGGAAGAAGAAGGCGTCGGGGAGGTGCTTGGAGGCGTCCGGCGTCGCGTGAGTTGACGAGGAGGTCGAGGACGGTAACGCGGAGCTAATGGGCTTGTCGGAGAGGCGAGGGGGTGGCTCTGGTGATGACTACGGTGAACGGCGGCGAGGATCGCGCTCGGCCATCGCGGGAGAGGGTGAGGGAGACGAGGGGGAGAGTGAGGGAGGGAGAGAGGGGGACGTGGGTTCGGCGTGGCACCCCTAGACGCCTCCAGGGCGTCGGCAGAAGCAGGAGGTGGCCGGCGTGTGGTCGCGGGAGCCGGCCACGCGCTCCTCGTCCTCCTGGCGGGAGGAGGAGGCCGACTGGCAAGGCCAGTCGGCTGGGCCGAGCCAGGTGGGCTGGGCCAGCACAGGTGAGGCCCAGGTGGGTTTCCCTCTCTCTCTTTTTCTTATTTGTTTCTGTTTTCTATTTTTTCTGCAACTGTTGGGCTTTATTAAAAATACTAGGACGTTTCCAAAAATCCTGAAAATAATTGTGGGCTCTGTTTAGAATATTTCCAACAGCAAACATTTATTTCCAGAATTATTTGAGCATTTAAATTATTTTATAGCATTTAAATGCCCAAAATCAAATACTTATGATTTAATTCAATGACCTTCTGTTGACCTAGAAAATTGTGCACCAATTTTTCCAGAGGTTCCAACCCAAGACAAAGAGAGTGAACTTTTTAGAAGGGCATTTCAGGTTCATTGAAAATAATTTTAGTAAACCCTAGTTGTTTCCGGGGGGTGTTGGGGGTTCTGTCATCCCCATTTCAAACTTAAAAGGAAATTAAACATGTTGCACACTCTAATGCTTGAACTAGCTAGGGTGTGACAACTCACCCCCACTCAAAAGAATCTCGTCCCGAGATTTAGGATCCTCCGGAAAGAAGGTGGGGTACTCGAGTCGAAGACGATCCTCCCTTTCCCAAGTGGCTTCTTTCTCGGAATGGTGTGACCATTGAACCTTGAGAAAGTTGATATTACGACGTCGAGTGGTACGCTCGGCTTGATCAAGGATACGAACAGGATATTCCCGATATGAGAGGTTATCTTGTAGATCAAGCGTTTCGTGGTCCACTCCACGGAAAGGATCCGCGAAGCAACACCTGAGTTGAGAAACGTGGAAGACATCGTGAACTCTGGAAAGATGCGAAGGTAGTTCCAATTGATAGGCAACTTCTCCCCGTTTGGCAAGAATGCGAAAGGGTCCAATGTAACGAGGAGCCAATTTGCCTTTGATACTGAAACGATGGGTTCCCTTTAACGGAGTAACCCGAAGGTAAGCCTTCTCACCGACTTCATAAGTCATAGGCTTATGTTTGCGATCATATTGACTCTTTTGACGAGATTGGGCTGTTTTCAATTTCTCACGAATAACGCGAACCTGTTCTTCTGCTTCCTGAATCATATCCGGGCCAAAGACTTGTCTTTCCCCGGTTTCTGACCAGTTAAGAGGCGTTCGACATTTTCGTCCATAGAGAACTTCGAAAGGAGCCTTGCCCAAGCTGGCTTGATAACTATTGTTATAAGCAAACTCCGCGAATGGAAGGCAATTCTCCCAACCCATTCCGAACGAGATGACAGAGGCTCGCAGCATATCTTCCAGAATTTGATTGACTCGTTCTACTTGACCACTTGACTGAGGATGGAAGGCGGTGCTAAAGGAGAGATGAGTTCACATAGCATTTTGGAAACTTTCCCAAAATCGAGAGGTGAAGAGACTCCCATGGTCTGAGTTAATTTCCAATGGAACACCATGAAGAGACACTATTCGGGAGATGTATAAATCGGCTAGCTGGCTAGCGGTGATACTCTCACGAACAGGTAGAAAGTGGGCTACTTTGGAAAGACGGTCGATCACGACGAAGATGGCATTATTCCCTCTCTTGGTCCTGGGAAATCCAGTGATGAAATCCATACTGATTTTATCCCATTTCCACTCAGGAATAGCCAAAGGATGAAGGGTGCCAGCAGGCCGTTGATGCTCAGCTTTAATACGACGACAAACGTCGCAATTAGCAATGTATTGAGTGATTTCTCTCTTCATCCTAGTCCACCAAAACCTCTGGCGTAGGTCTTCATACATTTTAGTACTATCGGGATGAATGGTGAGAGGGGATTCATGAGCTTCCTTAAGGATCAGTCACCTCAGGTTTCGTGCCTTTGGAACCACTAGGCGATTTCCAAAGTATACGACACCTTGATCATCAATGGAGAAACAATTCACGACTCCTTTCTTAATGTTTCTCTTAATACGGGAGATTCCCGGATCTACCTTCTGTGACTTGATGATCTGATCCGTAAGGGTAGGTTTCGCCACCAGGGTGGATAGGAATCCTTGAGGAACAATGTGAAGATTAAGCTTACGAAATTCCTCATGGAGAAGTGATTGACTTTGTTGTAACATCATGTTGTTACAATAGGATTTACGACTTAGTGCATCAGCCATGACATTGGCTTTGCCCGGGGTGTAAGTTATTCCTAAGTTGTAATCCGAGATCAACTCGACCCAACGTCTTTGCCTGAGATTCAAATCTGGTTGGGTGAAGATATATTTCAAACTTTGGCGATCGGTGAAGATCTCGCAACGATTACCCAGCAGGTAATGTCGCCAGGTTTTGAGTGCATGGACTACAGCTGCAAGCTCTAGATCATGTGTGGGATAATTTTCCTCATGTGGGTGTAATTGCTGTGAAGCATAGGCAATTAGCTGACGATCTTGCATGAGTATGCAACCTAGTCCTTGTCGCGAGGCGTCGCAATAGATAATAAAGTCCTTGGAGAAATCTGATGGTACCAGTACGGGAGAAGATGTCAGGCGTCTTTTCAGTTCCTGAAAACTGAACTCGCACTGTAGAGTCCACTCGAACTTTTTATCTTTCTTGAGGAGTTCAGTTAGAGGTTTAGCAACCTTGGAGAAATTCTCGACGAAGCGGCGACAATAGCTCGCTAAGCCAAGGAAGCTCCGAACTTGCTTGACCGTCTCAGGTGGAGTCCAATCAAGGACGGCTTGAACTCGCTCGGGGTTTACAGCAATACCCTTACCAGAGATTACATGGCCTAGATAGGTCACTTCTGGCAACCAAAATTCACACTTGGAGAATTTGGCATAAAGGCGATGCTCTCGAAGTTTCATCAATACCAGCCTTAGACGTTCGGCATGTTCCTCTTTATTCTTGGAGTAGATGAGTATGTCATCGAGGTATACTACGACAAATTTATCCAAATACTCCATGAAGACCGAGTTCATTAACCGGGAGAAGGTAGCTGGGGCATTGGTTAAACCGAAGGACATACCGGTGTACTCGTATTGGCCATAACGAGTAACAAAGGCCGTTTTGGGAATGTCCCCGTTTCTGATTTTGATTTGATGGTAGCCCAACCTCAAATCCATCTTGGAAAATGTTGACACCTGATTTTGGCAAGATACAGATTGCAATGAAGATGGTCCCGAGTGAATGCATTTTCAGCATAAAAATATTCACGTCACCGAGTGGAACCACTTTGATGTTTCGGTTATATTCATTCGACTTTATCTTACGGACCGAAACTATACTCTGAGTGGCATAGTTCAATGTTCCGAGTGGTTTTTGGCCAATCACGTCTTCAAGATGACCTCGGATGAAGGAGCACTCTTAAGGAATTGTCTTCATCTCGTCGAGGCAATCGATTTTGATATATAAATCATCTCAATCCGAGTTCATATGCAAAAGTTAGAGGCAATATACTGCAGACTGAACCTCAACGGAAATATGGCGCGAGGTGCCAGACACTTGTCTGATAGGTTGCACGAGTAATTCGGCCATCAATACGGCCTTGAATCGAAAAACCTTCAACATGGAAAAGTTTCGTCTCGTCGAGCCGATCGATTTTCATATATAATTTGTCTCAATTCGAGATCATATGAGGCCTGGGGAGACAAATCAAGATCGGGCTATGTTTTCAGTCGGAAATCCGAGTGAAAAGTTTACCATCTGAGTGAAAGTTTACGGTCGAGTGAAAGTTTACGGTCGAGTGAAAGTTTGCTGACCGGATGAACTTATTATTATCCAAGTGGAAATGTAGTCATCCGAGTGAAAATATGATCATCCGAGTGAAATTGTCGTCCAGGTGAAAATATTCCGAGTGAAAAGATTACCATCGGGACGAAAACTTGCCGATTGAATAAGATAGTGCCTTCCGAGTGGAAATATAGTCATCCGAGTGAATAAGATAGTGCTTTCCGAGTGGAAATATAGTCATCCGAGTGAAAGATTGTCTTCCAAGTGAAAAAGTCCAATCGGACGATCCGAGTGAAAGTATCTAATATCCGAGTGGATGAGCTCAAGTCCGAGTGAAATTGAACATGTGCTCGAAAGTTTATCAAAATGACCTTGGATGAAGAAGTGTTCAATACAGAAGTTGTGCGTATCATCAATACAGTAAATTTTGATTTTGGAGTCATCATCATCAGAGATAATATATAGCCTACAAATTCACTACGAGACTCGGATAATCCAGTCTATGGCAAAACCGAGTCCGACTGGAAGATAAAGATGACCTCGAAAAGTATTCAAGATGGCCTTATTTGAAAAAATGATCAACATGAGAGTTGTTCGTATCATCGAGGCGCACAAGTTTGATATTTGGTCCGTCTCGATCGGAGATCATATGCAAGCCCGGCGGCCCGCGCAAGAAGGAAGACAGAGTTTGGGCCAGATTCAGACTGAATCCGAGTTGGAATAGAATTAGGACTCTAGGACGTGAATTGATGTAAATTTTCTTGTAAGGAAAGCATAGATGAATCCTTTACTTGTACGGGAAGTCCAGCCACCTCTTATATATGTTGGGGGTGACGGCCGATTGAACAACACACAATTGAACAAATCAATATACTACTTTTTCATCTACGTTTTATCTCTCTACCGTTTTCTATCTCGTTCTTCATTGTTCTTCGTGTTTGAGAGCTGCGAATTCCGAGGCTCTAGGGGCGAGCGAATGGACCTAGGGCAGCCCATAGCCGTCGCACTCCCTGACGGGGTCCCTCCCGGGGGTGTGGGGTTTTCGGGTCTGCAAAAGCGCCTGTCGACTATCTTGCGTATCGCGCTGTCGGTCGGGTCTCCTTCAACGTGAGCTGCGGTGCATCACCCCCGGCGTCGAGGGTACACGTGACGTGTTCATGTGTCAACACACTTTTTGGCGACTCCGCTGGGGAACGAAGATCAATCGTCATCATCCACCATGTCTGATATTCCCAAGCCATCTGAGGTAGACGTCGATAACATCATTAAGCCCAGTCTTGATGAGATATCGGCCGATCATCGCCAAGTTTATGAGGAGTACAAGAAGGCGCGCGAGGAGAAGGACTTGCAGGAGTTCCTTGCAAAGTTCAAGAAGGATCGCCAAGGCAACATCACTCCGATTGAAGAAATCAAGTTCCCTCCTCTTCAAGCCAAGCAGGTTAAACCCTCTGTAAGTACTGCCTTTTCTCCTGAGCAGTGGGCTAAGATTAAAAGTCGTATTGCTGATGGTAACAATCTAGTCTATCAAACTTTTATAGAAAATACTAATGCTCAGAAGAATATGTCTCAATCGTCTAGTGGTAATAATGGTGTAGCTGCTAGTGTGCAAAACCCTAATCTGGCTTTACCTATTGCATCGGCGCCTCCCATGCTGATGACTTATTATTCTACCCAAACAAATCAGATTTTGGCTACACCCATTAATCCTATTATGAGCATGACAGGTTCGGTGGCAACGCCGAACCAAACTCTACCTACAGCTACAACCACTCGACCACTACCAAATTATGGGTCGACATACATGCCACAATTCCTACCCACAACTAGCAACCCTACTCCTTCTATGCCATTGCCACAAGCTGCATCGTCCACTATGGATGATGGTCTAGCTAATCTTAGAGAGGAGATGGCTAAGATGCTTCGAGAAAATTTTGGAGTTGAGTTACCTAGGAATCGGATTTACCAAAAGCCATACCCCGAGTACTTTGATGCCATCCAGTGCCCTCCGGGATATAAGATTCCAGACTTTGTTAAGTTCAATGGAGAGGGCACAAAAACCACATGGAAGAATGTTAGTCAATACTTAGCACAACTAGGTGAAGCAGGCTCACTAAATGAGTTGAAAGAGCATTTGTTTCCTTTATCTTTAACTGGTGCAGCATTTTCATGGTTTTCTTCTTTACCACATGGTTCCATTCGGGTTTGGTCGCAGCTAGAGCAGAAATTTCATGATCACTTTTATAGCGGCGATAATGAACTCAAGTTATCACATCTAACATCGGTTAAACAGAAGCATGATGAATCGGTCTCCGATTACGTCAAGAGATTCAGAGAAACAAAAAAACCGGTGTTTTAGTTTGGTGATAACCGAGAGAGACTTGGCAGACCTAGTGCTGAGTGGTTTGGGAACTCCCATTAGAGAAAAGCTGGAAGGTTATGAGTTCTTAAATATCAACCAAGTCTTACAAAGGGCTTTGGCTCAGGAAAGCCGAAGCAAAGATCTCAAAGAAGTGCATAGATACAAAGCCGATTGTCCAAAGATGAATATGGTGGAATATGATAGTGATCACTCGGACGATGAGGGTGATGTTTTTGCTACTGAATTTGTCTGGCCATCTAAGGCCAAACCCTTTACTTGCAATGATCTGAAACCGATTCATAAGAATCGTGATGAAGAGATGAAGTTTACTTTTAACATTGCTAAGTGTGATAGAATATTTGATGCTTTGCTGCAGGCTAAGATTATTAGAATATCTCATACTTTACCGCCATTTGAAGAGCTAAAACGGCGTGCTTATTGCAAGTATCATAATTCCTTTTCTCATGCTACTAATGATTGCAATGTTTTTCGACGACAGATACAATCGGCCATTAATGATGGACGATTGAACTTTTCTGAGATGCAAGTTGATAAACAGCCTTTTCCAATGAATACCATGGATTTGGAGGGCAAGAAGATACTCATTCGGCCGAAGGTAGCCGAATCTGCTAATAAAGCTAATGTCATTGTTGGTGAGCCCATGAAAGACAAGGAGGACAACAAGGTCTTGGGAAGACAGGTTGTGCTTGGTAAGCAACCCGATGGCAAGGAAGTAATCAAAATCACCATCAAGAATCCTACACTCGGGGGGAAACCACAAGTGCAAGAAAATACGCGAGTTAAATTTGTCAAACCCAAGAGTCCAGAAGTTGGCAAGTGGAAGAGGAATGAAGCTAAAGTGCAAGGCAAGCGGATCAAGCCAACTTTTGATATGTTGCTATCCAAATATGCTAATCAGTCGGCTGGTCCCAGCTCTAACCGGCCATCATACCTGAAGCGACCAAGGTCACCATCAACTGATATGTTCAGTCAGTATATAAAACCGAGTGGACCAAGGGTGTCGTTTCCAGAAAAGCATACGCAATCTGTTTGGGATCGACTTGACTATTCATATAGAGGCCGACTGAACATCGGTAACTATCGGTCGGCTGGTCAAAACATGCGACCGGATGGAAATTATCCAAGTGTAAGAATGCATCCAGGTGGAAGCTATCCGAGTGAAAAAATGTGGCCAAGTAGATTCCATCTGACTGAATTCCATCCGAGTGATATTCATCCGAGTGGATTCCATCAGAGTAAAAAGGTGCGCCCGAGTGGAAATTTCATGCATCTGGAAAGTCGAAAAGAATGGTGTGTTAAATCACCAAGTGTTGCAGCAGTTGAGTCGGGAAAAGGCAAGGAGAAAATGTCGACTCACTTATCTTGGGCACCGAAACATTCGCCATACAGCAGCCGATTGTGCATAGCAATCCGACTGAGCCGATACTTGCTATCGCGCCAAAGCACTCGGCTAATGACCATGAAGCAAGCACCAGCCGAGTAAAAGCGAGAGATCCTAAATACACTCAGCCGAAGTGGTGTCCTCCAGGGCTAACAAAGACACAAAAGAGGAAACTACAGAGGTTAAGGAGTCGAGAGATGGCAGAACAGGAGGCCGAGAAACAAAGGGATACGTTGTTCAATGACACTTGACCCATGGTTCCACCAAAACAAGTGTGGAGGCCTAAACAAATACAAGATACATCAGCTTCTACATCTATCACAGCAATACCTACATCACCAAAGGAGGACGATGCAACAGATATGACATCGTCTGCGACACTTCTTACTTATCCTTCACTCGGACAAATTTCAGAATCGGTGGATGCACTCGAGGAGGAGGCTGATATGTTGGACTATGAGTCTACGGCGGCTCATGAAGGTATGGATATCAATATGGTGTACTACTTACCTGCTGAGTTTCATGCTGTAGATGAAGAAGGGGAGGTGGCTCAGTTGGATTTTGGCCCTAAAAACGCAATATTCGAGAAGCCAACAGAACTAGTAACGCATCTTAAACCATTATATCTCAGAGGTCACATCAATGGGTCGCCGCTCACTCGGATGCTTGTTGATGGTGGTGCTGTGGTAAATCTTATGCCCTATTCGGTCTTCAAGAGATTGGGTTTGCCTGATGAAGAATTGATCAAGACCAATATGGTGCTCAATGGATTTGAAGGCAAAGAGAAAACTGAAGCCAAAGGTGTGATGTATGTGGAGCTTACAGTCAGAAGCAAAACTTTGGCTACTACATTCTTTGTCGCTGAGGTGCAAGGTAACTACAACGTCATACTAGGCCGGGATTGGATTCATGCAAACCAGTGCGTGCCATCCACTATGCACCAGTTTTTGATTCAGTGGGTTGATGATGAAGTGGAAGTTATTCACGCGGATAACTCGGCCTGTGTTGCTTTGGCCGATGCATCGGTGGATTGGCAACATCCCAATGCTACTTGCTTGATGGGACGTGACTTATCAGAATTTGATTTTCTTAGCGCAACCAAGAATGGTTTTGTGCCCGTCTCTTTAAAGCCGAGTGAATGCAATCGGCTCCAAGGTATGATATGTTTAAATGGATCCTAATTCCGAGTGGTTACAAAAACGTCTTGTAAAGTATCGGTCCAATGAGAACGATATGTATGAGTCTATAGAGGAGTTGGATGACATGGATAAACTTGGACAAGGTTTTACATCAGCCGATCCGTTAGAAGAGGTAGATATTGGGGATGGTTCAGTCACTCGACCAACATTTATAAACAAAAATTTGAAAGCCGATTGTAAGGCTAAGTTAATCGAGCTATTGAAAGAATATGTTTGTTGCTTTGCATGGGAATATCATGAGATGCCAGGATTAAGCCGAGAGCTAGTGGAACATCGGTTCCCTACAAAGGTCGGTTTTAGACCTTATAAACAGTCGGCCAGAAAATTTAATCCGAAAACATATGACTGGATCAAGGAAGAGATCGGTCGACTGCTTGATGCTAATTTCATTCGACCTTGCAGGTATGCCGAGTGGATTTATAACATTGTCCCAGTGGAGAAGAAAGGGTCCGGTAAGTTGAGGGTGTGCATTGACTTTAGAGATTTGAATAGGGCTACACCCAAAGATGAGTATCCTATGCCAATAGCCGATATGCTTATTAATGATGCTTATGGACATAAGGTTATTAGCTTTCTAGATGGTAATGCCGGATACAACCAAATTTTTATGGCCGAAGAGGACATGTACAAGACAGCTTTTCGATGCCCTGGTTTCCTTGGTTTATTCGAGTGGACAGTGATGACATTCGGATTAAAAAATGTTGGCGCCACATATCAAAGGGCTATGAATTTGATTTTTCATGATTTACTCGGTGTCATACTTGAAGTTTATATTGATGATATTGTCGTCAAATCGGATGCTTTTGAATCTCACTTGGCCGATTTGCGTTTAGCTTTTGAAAGAATGAAAAAGTATGGATTGAAAATGAATCCCTTGAAGTGTGCTTTCGGCGTGTCACCTGGCAAGTTTTTGGGTTTCATTATTCATGAAGATGGTATAGAGATTGATCCCAAAAAGAGAGAGGCTATACAGAAAGTGGAGGCTCCAACATGCAAGATAGATATGCAAAAGTTCCTTAGCAAGGTCAATTATTTGAGAAGGTTCACAGCTAATCTATCAGGGAAAGTTGATGCATTTACTCCTATCCTTCGGTTAAAGAATGATGCTGATTTCACTTGGGGGGCAAAACAGCAAGAAGCATTTGATATGATCAAGAATTATTTGTGCACTCCTCCGGTGATGAGAGCACCCAAGCATAGGGAACCCTTCAGACTTTACATTGCAGCAGAGGAAGGAGTTATTGGTGCTGTTCTAACTCAAGAGACTAAAGGAAAAGAGCATGCCATCACTTATTTGAGCCGCCGCTTATTGGACGCAGAGACAAGGTATACATTTATTGAGAAATTATGTCTATGATTATATTATGCTTGCACAAAACTGGGACATTATTTAGTGCCAAGTGTTTGTGTAGTAGCTTGTCAAACCGATGTCATTAAATACATGTTGCATAGGCCAATTCTTAGTGGTAGAATTGGCAAGTGGGCTTATGCTTTGATTGAATATGATTTGGCTTATGAATCTCTAAAATCCATGAAAGGCCAAATTGTTGCTAATTTCATTGTTGAACATCGGGTTAATAACAAGCATGATGTTGATATGAACCTTGTTTCATTAGTACCATGGAGATTATACTTTGATGGTTCAGTTTGTAGCAATGGCCAAGGTGTTGGTATTGTTTATATATCTCCTCATGGTGCTGTTTTTGAAGCCTCATGCCACTTAGAATATTTTTGCACAAACAATCAAGCCGAATATGAAGCATTGTTATTAGGGCTAGAGATGTTACTGTTGGGGAACGTAGCAGAAATTCAAAATTTTTCCTACGCGTCACCAAGATCTATCTATGGAGAGACCAGCTACGAGTAGAAGGAGAGTGCATCTACATACCCTTGTAGATCGCTAAGCGGAAGCGTTCAAGTGAACGGGGTTGATGGAGTCGTACTCGTCGTGATTCAGATCACCGATGATCAAGTGCCGAACGGACGGCACCTCCGCGTTCAACACACGTACAGCCCGGTGACGTCTCCCACGCCTTGATCCAGCAAGGAGAGAGGGAGAGGTTGAGGAAGACTCCATCCAACAGCAGCACAACGGTGTGGTGGTGGTGGAGGAGCGTGGCAATCCCGCAGGGCTTCGCCAAGCACCATGGGAGAAGAGGAGGAGGGAGAGAGGCAGGGCTGCACCAACGAGAGATCAAATCGTGTGTTATGGGCAGCCCCTAGGCCTCATATATATAGGGGAAGGGGAGGGCTGCGCCCCCTTTAGGGTTTCCCACCCCAAGGGGCGGCGGCCAGCCTCCAGATGGCATCTGGTGCGGCGGCCAAGAGGGGGGGAGGAGTCCATCCTCCCCAAGGCACCTCGGAGGTGCCTTCCCCTTTGAGGACTCTTCCCTCTAGGGTTCCCTAGGCGCATGGGCCTCTTGGGGCTGGTGCCCTTGGCCCATGTAGGCCAAGGCGCACCCCCTACAGCCCATGTGGCCCCCCGGGGCAGGTGGCCCCACCCGGTGGGCCCCCGGGACCCTTCCGGTGGTCCCGGTACAATACCGATGACCCCGAAACTTGTCCCGATGGCCGAAACAGGACTTCCTATATATAAATATTTACCTCCGGACCATTCCGGAACTCCTCGTGACGTCCGGGATCTCATCCGGGACTCCGAACAACATTCGGTAACCACATACAAGCTTCCTTTAAAACCCTAGCGTCATCGAACCTTAAGTGTGTAGACCCTACGGGTTCGGGAGACATGCAAACATGACCGAGACGTTCTCCGGTCAATAACCAACAGCGGGATCTGGATACCCATGTTGGCTCCCACATGTTCCACGATGATCTCATCGGATGAACCACGATGTCAAGGACTCAATCGATCCCGTATACAATTCCCTTTGTCTAGCGGTATTTTACTTGCCCGAGATTCGATCGTCGGTATACCGATACCTTGTTCAATCTCGTTACCGGCAAGTCACTTTACTCGTTCCGTAACACATCATCCCGTGATCAACTCATTGGTCACATTGCGCATATGATGATGTCCTACCGAGTGGGCCCAGAGATACCTCTCCGTTTACACGGAGTGACAAATCCCAGTCTCGATCCGCATAAAACAATAGATACTTTCGGAGATACCTGTAGTGTACCTTTATAGTCACCCAGTTACGTTGTGACGTTTGATACACCCAAGGCACTCCTACGGTATCCAGGAGTTACACGATCTCATGGTCAAAGGAAGAGATACTTGACATTGGCAAAGCTCTAGCAAACGAACTACACGATCTTTGTGCTAAGCTTAGGATTGGGTCTTGTCCATCACATCATTCTCCTAATGATGTGATCCCGTTATCAACGACATCCAATGTCCATAGCCAGGAAACCATGACTATCTGTTGATCACAACGAGCTAGTCAACTAGAGGCTCACTAGGGACATATTGTGGTCTATGTATTCACACGTGTATTACGATTTCCGGATAATACAGTTATAGCATGAATAAAAGACAATTATCATGAACAAGGAAACTTAATAATAATACTTTTATTATTGCCTCTAGGGCATATTTCCAACAGTCTCCCACTTGCACTAGAGTCAATAATCTAGTTCACATCGCCATGTGATTAACACTCACAGGTCACATCGCCATGTGACTAATACCCAAGAGTTTACTAGAGTTAGTAATCTAGTTCACATCACTATGTGATTGACACTCAATGAGTTTTTATGTTTGATCATGTTGCTTGTGAGAGAGGCTTTAGTCAACGGGTCTGAACCTTTCAGATCCGTGTGTGCTTTACAAATCTCTATGTCATCTCCTAGATGCAGCTACCACGCTCTATTTGGAGCTATTCCAAATAACTGTTCTACTTGGAGCTATTCAAAATTGTTGCTCCATTATATGTATCCGGTCTCTCTACTCAGAGCTATCCGGATAGGTGTCAAGCTTGCATCATCATAACCCTTTACGACGAACTCTTTTACCACCTCCATAATTGAGAAAAAATTCCTTAGTCCACTAGTTACTAAGGATAACTTTGACCGCTGTCCTGTGAGCCATTCTTGGATCACTCTTGTACCCCTTGACTGACTCATGGCAAGGCACACTTCAGGTGCGGTACACAGCATAGCATACTGAAGAGCCTACGTCTTAAGCATAGGGGACGACCTTCGTCCTTTCTCTCTATTCTGCCGTGGTCGAGCTTTAAGTCTTAACTTCGTACCTTACAACTCAGGCAAGAACTCCTTCTTTGACTGGTCCATCTTGAACACCTTCAAGATCATGTCAAGGTATGTGCTCATTTGAAAGTATCATTAAGCATTTTGATCTATCCTTATAGATCTTGATGCTCAATGTTCAAGTAGCTTAATCCAGGCTTTCCATTGAAAAACACTTTCAAAATAACCCTATATGCTTTCCAGAAATTCTACGTCATTTCTGATCAACAATATGTCAACAACATATACTCATCAGAAATTCTATAGTGCTCCCACTCACTTCTTTGGAAATACAAGTTTCTCATAAACTTTGTACAAACCCAAAATTTTTGATCATCATCAAAGCATACATTCCAACTCCGAGATGCTCACTCCAGTCCTTAGAAGGATTGCTGGAGCTTTGCATACTTATTAGCATCTTTCGGGATTGACAAAACCTTCCGGTTGTATCACATACAACCTTTCCTCATTAAAATCGTCGAGGAAACAATGTTTTGACATCCTATCTGCAAGATTTCATAAATAATGCAGTAATCGCTAATATAATTCCAACAGACTCTTAGCATCGCTACGAGTGAGAAAATCTCATCGTTGTCAACTCCTTGAACTTGTCGGAAAACATCTTAACGACAAGTCGAGCTTTCTTAATGGTGACATTTACCATCATTGTCCGTCTTCCTTTTGAAATCCATCTGTACTCATTAGCCTTACGACCATCGAGCCGTTCTGCCAAAGTCTACACTTTGTTTTCATACATGGATCCTCTCTCGGATTTTATGGCCTCAAGCCATTTATCGGAATCCGGGCCCACCATCGCTTCTCCATAGCTCGTAGGTTCATTGTTGTCTAGCAACATGACCTTCAAGACAGGATTACGTACCACTCTGAAGTAGTACGCATCCTTGTCATCCTACGAGGTTTGGGAGTGACTTGATCCGAAGTTTCATGATCAATATCATAAGCTTCCACTTCAATTGGTGTAGGTGCCACAGGAACAACTCCCTGTGCCCTGTCACACACTAGTTGAAGAGACGGTTCAATAACCTCATCAAGTCTCCACCATCCTCCCACTCAATTCTTTCAAGAGAAACTTTTCCTCGAGAAAGGACCCGATTCTAGAAACAATCCATATTGCTTTCGGATCTGAATTAGGAGGTATACCCAACTGTTTTGGGTTTCCTATGAAGATGCATTTTATCCGCTTTGGGTTCGAGCTTATCAACCTAAAACTTTTTCATATAAGCGTCGCAGCCCCAAACTTTTAAGAAACGACAACTTAGGTTTCTCTAAACCATAATTCATACGGTGTCATCTCATCGGAATTACGTGGTGCCCTATTTAAAGTGAATGTGGTTGTCTCTAATGCCTAACCCATGAACGATAGTGGTAATTCGATAAGAGACATCATGGTACGCACCATATCCAATAGGGTGCAACTATGATGTTCGGACACACCATCACACTATGGTGTTCCAGGCGGTATTAATTATGAAACAATTTCCACAATGTCTTAATTGTGTGCCAAAACTCGTAACTCAGATATTCATCTCTATGATCGTATCATAGACATTTTATCCTCTTGTAACAATGATCTTCTACTTCACTCTGAAATTACTTGAACCATTCAATAATTCAGACTTGTGTTTCATCAAGTAAATATTCTCAACATCTACTCGAATCATCTGTGAAGTAAGAACATAACGATATTCACTGCATGCCTCAGCACTCATTGGACTGCACACATCAAAATGTGTTACTTCCAACAAGTTGCTATCTTGTTCCATCTTACTGAAAATGAGGCTTTTCAGTCATCTTGCCCATGTGGTATGATTTGCATATCTCAAGTGATTCAAAATCAAGTGAGTCCGAACGATCCATTTGCATGGAGTTTCTTCATGCATATACACCAATAGACATGGTTCGCATGTCTCAAACTTTTCAAAAATGAGTGATTCCAAAGATCCATCAACATGGAGCTTCTTCATGCGTTTTATACCAATATGACTCACACAACAGTGCCACAAGTAAGTGGTACTATCATGACTATCTTATATCTTTTGGCATGAAAATGTGTATCACTACGATCGAGATTCAATAAACCATTCATTTTAGGTGTAAGACCATTGAAGGTATTATTCAAATAAACAGAGTAACCATTATTCTCCTTAAATGAATAACCGTATTGCGATAGACATAATCCAATCATGTCTATGCTCAACGCAAACACCAATCTCGGTGGTAGAGGGAGCGTGCGATGCTTGATCATATCAACCTTGGAAACACTTCCAACACATATCGTCAGCTCACTTTTAGCTAGTCTCCGTTTATTCCGTAGCCTTTTATTTCGAGTTACTAACACTTAGCAACCGAACCAGTATCTAATACCCTGATGCTACTAGGAGTACTAGTAAAGTACACATTAACATAATGTATATCCAATATACTTCTATCGACCTTGCCAGCCTTCTCATCTACCAAGTATCTAGGGTAATGCTGCTCCAGTGGTTGTTCCCCTTATTACAGAAGCACTTAGTCTCGGGTTTGGGTTCAACCTTGGGTTTCTTCACTTGAGCAGCAGCTGAATTGCCGTTTCATGAAGTATCCCTTTGTTCCCTTGCCCTTCTTGAAACTAGTGGTTTCGCCAACCATCAACAATTGATGCTCCTTCTTGATTTCTACTTTCGCGGTGTCAAACATCGTGAATACCTCAAGGATCATCTTATTTATCCCTGATATGTTATAGTTCATCACGAAGCTCTAGCAGCTCGGTGGCAATGACTTTGGGGAAACATCACTATCTCATCTGGAAGATCAACTCCCACTCGATTCAAGTGATTGTTGCACTCAGACAATCTGAGCACAAGCTCAACGATTGAGCTTTTCTCCCTTAGTTTGCAGGTTAAGAAAATCGTCGGAGGTCTCATACCTCTTGACGTGGGCACGAGCCTGAAATCCCAATTTCAGCCCTCATAACATCTCATATGTTCCGCGATGTTTCGAAAACGTCTTTGGTGCCTCTACTTAAACCATTTAACTGAACTATCACGTGGTTATCAAAACGTGTATGTTCGATGTTCGAAACATCCACAAACGACGTTTGGGGTTCAGCACACTGAGCAGTGCATTAAGGAGATAAGCTTTCTATTGATCGCATAATCGCTACTATCAACTTTCAACTATAATTTTCTCTAGGAACATATCTAAACAGTAGAACTATAGCGCGAGCTACGACATAATTTGCAAAAGGTCTTTTGACTATGTTCAGGATAATTAAGTTCATCTTATGAACTCCCACTCAGATAGACATCCCTCTAGTCATCTAAGTGATTACATGATCCGAGTCAACTAGGCCGTGTCCGATCATCACGTGAGACGGACTAGTCATCATCGGTGAACATCTTCATGTTGATCGTATCTACTATACGACTCATGCTCGACCTTTCGGTCTCCGTGTTCCGAGGCCATGTCTGCACATGCTAGGCTCGTCAAGTTAACCCTAAGTGTTTTCGCTGTGTAAAACTGTCTTACACCCGTTGTATGTGAACGTAAGAATCCATCACACCCGATCATCACGTGGTGCTTAGAAGCGACGAACTGTAGCAACGGTGCACAGTTAGGGGAGAACAATTCTTGAAATTTTGTAAGGAATCATCTTATTTACTACCGTCGTCCTAAGTAAACAAGATGCATAAACATGATAGACATCACATGCAATCAAATAGTGACATGATATGGCCAATATCATTTTTTGCTCCTTTTGATCTTCATCTTCGGGGCTCCATGATCATCATCGTCGCCGGCATGACACCATGATCTCCATCATCATGATCTCCATCATCGTGTCTTCATGAAGTTGTCACGCCAACGACTACTTCTACTTCTATGGCTAACGCGTTTAGCAATAAAGTAAAGTAATTTACATGGCGTTGTTAAATGACACGCAGGTCATACAATAAATAAAGACAACTCCTATGGCTCCTGCCGATTGTCATACTCATCGACATGCAAGTCGTGAATCCTATTACAAGAACATGATCAATCTCATACATCACATATCATTCATCACATTCTTCTTGGCCATATCACATCACAAAGCATACCCTGCAAAAACAAGTTAGACGTCCTCTAATTGTTGTTTGCATGTTTTACGTGGCTGCTATGGGTTTCTAGCAAGAACGTTTCTTACCTACGCAAAACCACAACGTGATATGCCAATTGCTATTTACCCTTCATAAGGACCCTTTTCATTGAATCCGTTCCGACTAAAGTGGGAGAGACTGGCACCCGCTAGCCACCTTATGCACCAAGTGCATGTCAATCGGTGGAACCTGTCTCACGTAAGAGTACGTGTAAGGTCGGTCCGGGCCGCTTCATCCCACAATACCGTCGAAACAAGATTGGACTAGTAACGGTAAGCATATTGAACAACATCAACGCCCACAACTACTTTGTGTTCTACTCGTGCAAAGAATCTACGCAATAGACCTAGCTCATGATGCCACTGTTGGGGAACGTAGCAGAAATTTAAAATTTTCCTACGTGTCACCAAGATCTATCTATGGAGAGACCAGCAACGAGTAGAAAGAGAGTGCATCTACATACCCTTGTAGATCGCTAAGCGGAAGCGTTCAAGAGAACGGGGTTGAAGGAGTCGTACTCGTCGTGATCCAAATCACCGGAGATCCTAGTGCCGAACGGACGGCACCTCCGCGTTCAACACACGTACAGCCCGGTGACGTCTCCCATGCCTTGATCCAGCAAGGAGAGAGGGAGAGGTTGAGGAAGACTCCATCCAACAGCAGCACAACGGCGTGGTGGTGGTGGAGGAGCGTGGCAATCCAGCAGGGCTTCGCCAAGCACCATGGGAGAGGAGGAGTAGGAAGAGAGGTAGGGCTGTGCCAGAACTTCGTGTATAGCTCCCATGCGCCTCCCCACTATATATAGGGGTGGAGGGGATGGTTTCTTGCCCTCCAAGTCCATTGGGGCGTTGGCCAAGGTGGGAGGAAAGAAATCTCATTATTTCCTTCCCCACCGATTGTTATCCCCCCTTTTTAGGGATCTTGATCTTATCCCTTCGGGATATGATCTTATTCCTTCTAAGGGGGGATCTTGGTGCGCCTTGACCAGGGGTGTGGGGCCTTGCCCCCACTACCCACGTCCATGTGGGCCCCCCCATGCAGGTGGGCCCCACTCCGGAACCTTCTAGAACCTTCCCGGTACAATACCGAAAAATCCCGAACATTTTCCGGTGGCCAAAATAGGACTTCCCATATATAAATCTTTACCTCCGGACCATTCCGGAACTCCTCGTGACGTCCGGGATCTCATCCAGGACTCCGAACAACATTCGGTAACCACATACAAACTTCCTTTATAACCCTAGCGTCATCGAACCTTAAGTGTGTAGACCCTACGGGTTCGGGAGACATGTAGACATGACCGAGACGTTCTCCGGTCAATAACCAACAGCGGGATCTGGATACCCATGATGGCTCCCACATGTTCCACGATGATCTCATCGGATGAACCACGATGTCAAGGACTTAATCAATCCCGTATTCAATTCCCTTTGTCTATCGGTATGTTACTTGCCCGAGATTCGATCATCGGTATCCAATACCTTGTTCAATCTCGTTACCGGCAAGTCACTTTACTCGTTCCATAACACATCATCCCGTGATCAACTCCTTGGTCACATTGCGCATATGATGATGTCCTACCGAGTGGGCCCAGAGATAACTCTCCGTTTACACGGAGTGACAAATCCCAGTCTCGATCCGCATAAAACAATAGATACTTTCGGAGATACCTGTAGTGCACCTTTATAGTCACCCAGTTACGTTGTGACGTTTGATACACCCAAAGCACTCCTACGGTATCCAGGAGTTACACGCTCTCATGGTCGAAGGAAGAGATACTTGACATTGGCAAAGCTCTAGCAAATGAACTACACGATCTTTTGTGCTAGTCTTAGGATTGGGTCTTGTCCATCACATCATTCTCCTAATGATGTGATCCCGTTATCAACGACATCCAATGCCCATAGCCAGGAAACCATGACTATCTGTTGATCACAACGAGCTAGTCAACTAGAGGCTCACTAGGGACATATTGTGGTCTATGTATTCACACGTGTATTACGATTTCCGGATAATACAGTTATAGCATGAATAAAAGACAATTATCATTAACAAGGAAATATAATAATAATACTTTTATTATTGCCTCTAGGGCATATTCACACGTGTATTTCGAGTTAGCTTTTATTTCCGGATAATACAGTTATATAATAATAATACGTTAGCTAGTCTCCGTTTATTCCGTAGCTTTTATTTCGAGTTACTAACACTTAGCAACCGAACCGGTATCCAATATCCTGGTGCTACTAGGAGTACTAGTAAAGTACACATTAACATAATGTATATCCAATATACTTCTATCGACCTTGCCAGCCTTCTCATCTACCAAGTATCTAGGGTAATGCTGCTCCAGTGGTTGTTCCCCTTATTACAGAAGCACTTAGTCTCGGGTTTGGGTTCAACCTTGGGTTTCTTCACTAGAGCAGCAGCTGAATTGCCGTTTCATGAAGTATCCCTTTGTTCCCTTGCCCTTCTTGAAACTAGTGGTTTCACCAACCATCAACAATTGATGCTCCTTCTTGATTTCTACTTTCGCGGTGTCAAACATCATGAATATTTCAAGGATCATCATATCTATCCTTGATATGTTATAGTTAATCACGAAGCTCTAGCAGCTTGGTGGCAATGACTTTGGGGAAACATCACTATCTCATCTGGAGGATCAACTCCCACTCGATTCAAGTGATTGTTGTGCTCAGACAATCTGAGCACAAGCTCAATGATTGAGCTTTTCTCCCTTAGTTTGCAGGCTAAGAAAATCGTCGGAGGTGTTATACCTCTTGACGTGGGCACGAGCCTGAAATCCCAATTTCAGCCCTCGAAACATCTCATATGTTCCGCGACGTTTCGAAAACGTCTTTGGTGCCTCTACTCAAACCATTTAATTGAACTATCACGTAGTTATCAAAACGTGTATGTCCGATGTTCGCAACATCGACAAACGACGTTGGGGTTCAGCACACTGAGCGGTGCATTAAGGACATAAGCTTTCTACTGATCGCATAATCGCTACTATCAACTTTCAACTATATTTTCTCTAGGAACATATCTAAACAGTGGAACTAAAGCGCGAGCTTACGACATAATTTGCAAAAGGTCTTTTGACTATGTTCAGGATAATTAAGTTCATCTTATGAACTCCCACTCAGATAGACATCCCTCTGGTCATCTAAGTGATTACATGATCCGAGTCAACTAGGCCGTGTCCGATCATCACGTGAGACGGACTAGTCATCATCGGTGAACATCTTCATGTTGATCGTATCTGCTATACGACTCATGCTCGACCTTTCGGTCTCCGTGTTCCGAGGCCATGTCTGTACATGCTAGGCTCGTCAAGTTAACCCTAAGTGTATTGCATGTGTAAATCTGTCTTACACCCGTTGTATGTGAACGTAAGGATCTATCACACCCGATCATCACGTGGTGCTTCGAAACGACGAACTGTAGCAACGGTGCACAGTTAGGGGAGAACACTTCTTGAAATTGTTGTAAGGGATCATCTTATTTACTACCATCGTTCTAAGTAAACAAGATGCATAAACATGATAAACATCACATGCAATCAAATAGTGACATGATATGGCCAATATCATTTTGCTCCTTTTGATCTCCATCTTCGGGGCTCCATGATCATCATCGTCACCGGCATGACACCATGATCTCCATCATCATGATCTCCATCATCGTGTCTTCATGAAGTTGTCTCGCCAACTATTACTTCTACTACTATGGCTACCGGTTAGCAATAAAGTAAAGTAATTACATGGCGTTGTTCAATGACACGCAGGTCATACAATAAATTAAGACAACTCCTATGGCTCCTGCCGGTTGTCATACTCATCGACATGCAAGTCATGATTCCTATTACAAGAACATGATCAATCTCATACATCACATATCATTCATCACATTCTTCTTGGCCATATCACATCACATAGCATACCCTGCAAAAACAAGTTAGACGTCCTCTAATTGTTGTTGCATGTTTTACGTGGCTGCTATGGGTTTCTAGCAAGAACGTTTCTTACCTACGCAAAACCACAACGTGATATGCCAATTGCTATTTACCCTTCATAAGGACCCTTTTCATCGAATCCGTTCCGACTAAAGTGGGAGAGACTGGCACCCGCTAGCCACCTTATGCACCAAGTGCATGTCAATCGGTGGAACCTGTCTCACGTAAGAGTACGTGTAAGGTCGGTCCGGGCCGCTTCATCCCACAATACCGTCGAAACAAGATTGGACTAGTAACGGTAAGCATATTGTACAACATCAACGCCCACAACTACTTTGTGTTCTACTCGTGCAAAGAATCTACGCAATAGACCTAGCTCTGATACCACTGTTGGGGAACGTAGCAGAAATTCAAAATTTTTCCTACGCGTCACCAAGATCTATCTATGGAGAGACCAGCTACGAGTAGAAGGAGAGTGCATCTACATACCCTTGTAGATCGCTAAGCGGAAGCGTTCAAGTGAACGGGGTTGATGGAGTCGTACTCGTCGTGATTCAGATCACCGATGATCAAGTGCCGAACGGACGGCACCTCCGCGTTCAACACACGTACAGCCCGGTGACGTCTCCCACGCCTTGATCCAGCAAGGAGAGAGGGAGAGGTTGAGGAAGACTCCATCCAACAGCAGCACAACGTCGTGGTGGTGGTGGAGGAGCGTGGCAATCCCGCAGGGCTTCGCCAAGCACCATGGGAGAAGAGGAGGAGGGAGAGAGGCAGGGCTGCACCAACGAGAGATCAAATCGTGTGTTATGGGCAGCCCCTAGGCCTCATATATATAGGGGAAGGGGAGGGCTGCGCCCCCTTTAGGGTTTCCCACCCCAAGGGGCGGCGGCCAGCCTCCAGATGGCATCTGGTGCGGCGGCCAAGAGGGGGGGAGGAGTCCATCCTCCCCAAGGCACCTCGGAGGTGCCTTCCCCTTTGAGGACTCTTCCCTCTAGGGTTCCCTAGGCGCATGGGCCTCTTGGGGCTGGTGCCCTTGGCCCATGTAGGCCAAGGCGCACCCCCTACAGCCCATGTGGCCCCCCGGGGCAGGTGGCCCCACCCGGTGGGCCCCCGGGACCCTTCCGGTGGTCCCGGTACAATACCGATGACCCCGAAACTTGTCCCGATGGCCGAAACAGGACTTCCTATATATAAATCTTTACCTCTGGACCATTCCGGAACTCCTCGTGACGTCCGGGATCTCATCCGGGACTCCGAACAACATTCGGTAACCACATACAAGCTTCCTTTATAACCCTAGCGTCATCGAACCTTAAGTGTGTAGACCCTACGGGTTCGGGAGACATGCAGACATGACCGAGACGTTATCCGGTCAATAACCAACAGCGGGATCTGGATACCCATGTTGGCTCCCACATGTTCCACGATGATCTCATCGGATGAACCACGATGTCAAGGACTCAATCGATCCCGTATACAATTCCCTTTGTCTAGCGGTATTTTACTTGCCCGAGATTCGATCGTCGGTATACCGATACCTTGTTCAATCTCGTTACCGGCAAGTCACTTTACTCGTTCCGTAACACATCATCCCGTGATCAACTCATTGGTCACATTGCGCATATGATGATGTCCTACCGAGTGGGCCCAGAGATACCTCTCCGTTTACACGGAGTGACAAATCCCAGTCTCGATCCGCATAAAACAATAGATACTTTCGGAGATACCTGTAGTGTACCTTTATAGTCACCCAGTTACGTTGTGACGTTTGATACACCCAAGGCACTCCTACGGTATCCAGGAGTTACACGATCTCATGGTCAAAGGAAGAGATACTTGACATTGGCAAAGCTCTAGCAAACGAACTACACGATCTTTGTGCTAAGCTTAGGATTGGGTCTTGTCCATCACATCATTCTCCTAATGATGTGATCCCGTTATCAACGACATCCAATGTCCATAGCCAGGAAACCATGACTATCTGTTGATCACAACGAGCTAGTCAACTAGAGGCTCACTAGGGACATATTGTGGTCTATGTATTCACACGTGTATTACGATTTCCGGATAATACAGTTATAGCATGAATAAAAGACAATTATCATGAACAAGGAAATATAATAATAATACTTTTATTATTGCCTCTAGGGCATATTTCCAACAGTTACTTGCTATAGGTGCTACACATATTGAGGCTTATTGTGATTCGTTACTAGTGGTGCAGCAAATATCCAAAGTCTTTCAGTGTTTGGACGAATCACTTAATGTTTATCTTGATAGATGTCTAGATATAATTTCTACTTTGGATTGCTTTAGCATTGCTCATATATCTAGACATGACAATTGGAAAGTAACTGAATTGGCACAACAAGCAGCCGGATATCATGTTGATCATGGCATGTTTCATATCTCTCAAAGACCGATGTCTTGTCTTGCCAATATGGGAGAGACCGAACCTGAACCCACTGATTCGGCCATTAACAAAATGTCTAGTGCAGGTGACAATCCCGACTGGAGGAAGCCCATTGTTGATTACTTGTGCAATCTAAGTGAAAGGGTGGACAGGGTTGTTCGGCGTATGGCTTTCAAGTATACAATAAGAGATAATGGTCTTTATCGCCGAACCGTCGATGATGTTCTTCTAAAGTGTTTGGACGAGGACCAGGCAAGAGTTGCTATGGGAGAAGCACATGAAGGTATTTGTGGCACTCACCAGTCGGCCCCCAAGATGAAATGGTTATTGCGACGTGCTGGGTTTTATTGGCCAACTATGATTAATGATTGCTTCAGATATTATAAGGGGTGTGAAGCTTGTCAAAATTTTGGTGATATTCAATTAGCTCCTGCTGCTATGTTACATCCTATTATCAAACCGTGGCCTTTCAGAGGTTGGGGTTTAGATTTCATTGGACAAATCCATCCGTCTTCCTCAAAAGGGCATCGGTTTGTATTGGTGGCAACTGATTATTTCACTAAATGGTCTAAAGCAGTACCTCTCAAGAACATGACGCATACGGAGGTAATTCAATTCATAACCGAGCACATTATTCATAGATTCGGTATTCCTCAAATGTTAACTACAGATCAAGGTTCATCTTTCATGTCACACCAAGTCAGAGAGTTTGCCGAATCTTATAACATAAAGTTGCTCAATTCCTCTCCATATTATGCCCAAGCTAATGGACAAGCTGAGTCTAGCAATAAAATTTTAATCAAGCTCATCAAGAAGAAGATTGAGGATAATCCAAGGAGATGGCCTGACTTGTTGTCTGAGGCATTATGGGCACATAGAATCTCAAGGCATGGTGCTACGAAAGTGACTCCATATGAGCTAGTATATGGTCAGGAGGCTGTTTGACCGGTGGAAGTAAATTTGAATGCTTTGAGAATAGCCAAACAAAATGATTTATCAGCAATAGACTTCTACAACTTGATGATGGACAACATTGATGAGGTTGCTGATAAACGTTTGGCTGCTTTGAATGCCATAGAGAGAGATAAGTTGAGGGTGGCAAGGGCTTACAATAAGAAAGTCAAGTTGAAGAATTTTCAAGTTGGTGATCTCGTTTGGAAAGTGATTCTGCCGATTGGTTCAAGAGATAGAAAATTCGGGAAGGGGTCTCCAAGTTGGGAAGGTCCTTTTAGAATTACAAGAGTTGTTCCCGGAAATTCATATTTGGTGGAATCAATACAAGGGGCATTGTTACCTCGAGCTCTCAATGGCAAATATTTGAAGAAGTAGCACCCGAGTGTGTGGCAGGAAGCCTAAGTGGGCAATGGCCGATATACGATTATCGCCCTTAGCACAAACATGGCCGATACATAATTACCGCCCTGAGAAAAATAAATGGCCGATGGAGTGTTGATATCGTCCTTAGAACAAACACTATGCATATTATTTTTCGGCGTGCAAGCTTTGCCGAAAAATAGGGGGGCATGTGTTGACACCTGATTTTGGCAAGATCCAGATTGCAATGAAGATGGTCTCGAGTGAATTAGTTTTCAGCATGAAAATATTCACGTCACCGAGTGGAACCACTTTGATGTTTCGGTTATATTCATTCGACTTTATCTTACGGACCGAAACTATACTCCGAGTGGCATAGTTCAATGTTTCGAGTGGTTTTTGGCCAATCACGTCTTCAAGATGACCTCGGATGAAGGAGCACTCTTAAGGAATTGTCTTCGTCTCGTCGAGGCAATCGATTTTGATATATAAATCATCTCAATCCAAGTTCATATGCAAAAGTTAGAGGCAATATATTGCAGACTGAACCTCAACGGAAATATGGCGCGAGGTGCCAGACACTTGTCTGATAGGTTGCGCGAGTAATTCGGCCATCAATACGGCCTTGAATCGAAAAACCTTCAACATGGAAAAGTTTCGTCTCGTCGAGCCGATTGATTTTCATATATAATTCGTCTCAATCCGAGATCATATGAGGCCTGGGGAGACAAATCAAGATCGGGCTATGTTTTCAGTCGGAAATCCGAGTGAAAAGTTTACCATCCGAGTGAAAGTTTACGGTCGAGTGAAAGTTTACGGTCGAGTGAAAGTTTGCTGGCCGGATGAACTTATTATTATCCAAGTGGAAATGTAGTCATCCGAGTGAAAATATGATCATCCGAGTGAAATTGTCGTCCAGGTGAAAATATTCCGAGTGAAAAGATTACCATCGGGACGAAAACTTGCTGATTGAATAAGATAGTGCCTTCTGAGTGGAAATATAGTCACCCGAGTGAATAAGATAGTGCCTTCCGAGTGGAAATATAGTCATCCGAGTGGAAATATAGTCATCCGAGTGAAAGATTGTCTTCCGAGTGAAAAAGTCCAATCGAACGATCCGAGTGAAAGTATCTAATATCCGAGTGGATGAGCTCAAGTCCGAGTGAAATTGAACATGTGCTCGAAAGTTTATCAAAATGACCTTGGATGAAGAAGTGTTCAATACAGAAGTTGTGCGTATCATCAAGACAGTAAATTTTGATTTTGGAGTCATCATCATCAGAGATAATATATAGCCTACAAATTCTCTACGAGACTCGGATAATCCAGTCCACGGCAAAACCGAGTCCGACTGGAAGATAAAGATGACCTCGAAAAGTATTCAAGATGGCCTTATTTGAAAAAATGATCAACATGAGAGTTGTTCATATCATCGAGGCGCAAAAGTTTGATATTTGGGCCATCTCGATCGGAGATCATATGCAAGCCCGGCGGCCCGCGCAAGAAGGAAGACAGAGTCTGGGCCAGATTCAGACTGAATCCGAGTTGGAATAGAATTAGGACTCTAGGACGTGAATTGATGTAATTTTTCTTGTAAGGAAAGCCTAGATGAATCCTTTACTTGTAAGGGAAGTCCAGCTGCCTCTTATATATGTTGGGGGTGACGGCCGATTGAACAACACACAATCGAACAAATCAATATACTACTTTTTCATCTACGTTTTATCTCTCCACCGTTTTCTATCTCGTTCTTTGTTGTTCTTCGTGTTTGAGAGCTGCGAATTCCGAGGACCTAGGGGCGAGCGAATTGACCTAGGGCAGCCCATAGCCGCCGCACTCCCTGACGGGGTCCCTCCCGAGGGTGTGGGGTTTTTGGGTCTGCAAAAGCGCCTGTCGACTATCTTGCGTATCGCGCTGTCGGTCGGGTCTCCTTCAACGTGAGCTGCGGTGCATCACCCCCGGCGTCGAGGGTACACGTGACGTGTTCGGGTGTCAACAAAAAAGATTGAGGATCCAGCGAGCTGATCATACAGATCGTTGATCCTGGGAAGCGGATACTTGTTCTTGATGGTGACCAGGTTGACAGGTCGGTAATCTACAACCATTCGATCCGTTCCATCCTTCTTCTTGACGAAGAGGACGGGGCAAGCCCAAGGAGAGGAACTAGGACGGATGAAACCCTTTTTCGAGGACTCATCGAGTTGGTTCTTAAGCTCGGCTAGTTCTAAGGGTGCCATCTTGTTGGGTCTTCTAGAAATTGGAACGGTTCCTGGAACAAGGTCTATCACAAACTCGACATCCCTGTCAGGTGGAACACCTGGCAGTTCTTTTGGAAAGACATCCGGAAAGTCTCGGACTACCGGAACATCCTCAAGGTCTGGAAGGGGGTTGGCATTTAGGGAGTAAAGCTGGCGCTTGGCCACTCGAGTTAAGACATTGACTGTCTTGCCCGATGGGTGAGTAAGTTGAATGGTTCTAGTGGCACAATCAATCTTAGCATAATGAGCTGACATCCAGTCCATACCCAAAATGATGTTTATGTCCGAGGACTTGAGAGCTATTAAGGAAGCAAGGAAGACAAGTCTATCGACAAGAATTTCATTCCCATGGCTTACTCTAGAAGTTTGCCATTTGGAACCCGGAGTTTGAATTACCATGGAAGTGGGCATGTCACAGAATGTCGTGTTATGCATTCGAGCATAGTTCTCGGATATGAATGAATGAGATGCTCCAGTATCGAAAAGAACAGATGCCAGATGGCAGTTAACAAGGAGCGTACCAAGGACGATGCTAGGATCCTCATGAGCCTCCTCGGCTGAAACATAGTTGACATGGCCACGGGCAGTGGTGGCCGGCTTGGCGTAGAATGTCTTTCCCGCGGGCTTACCATGGCCAACGGACTTTCCAGTTTGATTAGGGTTGTTCTGGGGACACTCTCGACTGTAGTGACCCGGCTCTCCACACTTGAAGCATGTCACCACATTGGGGCGTGGAGCAGCATTAGCAGCAGGGCCACCATAGGGCTTGGGCGGTGCAAATTGCTGGTTGGGACGAGGCGCCTCAAAGGATGGCCTTGGGATGAACCTGGGTGGCAGTACCGTGCTTGGGATCCACACCCGGCGCTTCTGAGCTCCAGAGCCGGATGAAGAGCCAAAATCACGGGAGTGCTTGCGTGAAGCATCATAATCAGTCTGGCCTGTCTCAGCACTAATGTCTTTGTTGACCAACTTCTGAAAGGAGGTGCACTCGTGCAGACGAAGATCGCGGCGAAGCTCAGGGCTAAGTCCCTTGCGGAACCTTGCCTGCTTCTTAGCGTCAGTAGATACCTCTTCAGGGGCATAACGTGCCAGATTCCCAAATTCACGACTATATGCATCCACAGTCAGTCTTCCTTGGGTGAAATTGCAGAACTCCTCCCTCTTGCGATCCATGAGACCTTCCGGAATGTGATGTTCACGAAAAGCTTCACTGAATTCAGCCCAAGTAGTAATTTGGCCGACCGGGCGCATAGCTTCGAAGTTTTCCCACAAGAGGCTAGCAGGGCCTTCGAGGTGATAGGCAGCATAAGTAACCTTGTCGGCTTCGGCTATGTTGGCAGAATGTTGCTTGTGGGTAATGCTGCGAAGCCAGTCATCAGCATCGAGGGGCTCGACGGAATGGTTAAACTTTGGTGGGTACAGCTTGATAAAGTCATTGATTGACACCAAGTCATTTCGCTGATGGCATACAGTGTTCTGCTCAATCCGCTCTAGCAGGCGGTTAGTCTCACGCTTGTTTCTTTCCTCCTCCAGCATCACTTCGGCCAGAGAAGGCGGGTGAGGCAGATTTTCACCCCTAGCTGCACTGGCTTCCCCCTGCTCCGAGGCAGCAGGGTTGCTGCGGGTGTTGACCATCCTAGGAGATAACAAGACAACGGTTTAGATAAGGATGGCTCAAACTTAGGAAGGAAGTGCGGAATGTAATGGATAACATGGAATGCAGAGATGTTCATCCGTATGTCATGGTAATATAAAACTGCCATATATATACCAACGGTCATACACAGCATACATAGTTTAGTACAAGCCCAGGCTACAGTACAACTATGATGAAAGACGTTACATCTCATTGGAGGCATTCCAAGCTCCTATACATTATTTGTCTACACCTTCAGAATTGATTACACACAAAGTCATATTCCACAAGTCACGCAGGACAGTGGAGATACAACTACTACAATACTAGTGATACTACTACTAACTCAGACAGCTCCGAAGTAGTCCTCATAGAAGTCACCTCCATAGCCTGGAAGTTCAACGTGATCATCCAGGAACAGACGGTCCTGAGGAGCCTGTGGACCATAGGGGCTAGGATGAGGTCTTGGACCAACAAACGGTGGCCTGCGGGGACCACAGGGTGGGGTGATGCCTCCCACATCACGCCAATCCACCATGTCTGGCAGAGCAGATCTCACAGGATACAGATCCCTTGTATCCATACATCCAGCTTGCACCGCAGGTGCAAACCGAGTCAATGTGGCCCAATGATCAGCACGGGTATTGAAAAGCTCCAGCCTCAAGGCCCGATTCTCTCGGTCCTTATCTTCGAGCATCTCGGCAGTGGTACGAGTTAATGAGTCCTCCTGAGTGGAGTCATCATAGATAGCCTGAAGATACCCTTGCGCTCCCGGAAGTGAAGCTGGCATGTAACGGAAGTCGGTGTTCCGAAGCAGGCCAGTCCGGACTTGCATGATGGTCATCATGGAATAGGCAGCATCCTGCACAGCCATCTCAACAGTAACCCCGAGTCCATAGGAACAGTGAAGGGGCTCGGTAGATCCAGAATAAGAAGGAAATATCCTGACAGTGCAGAAATATTGGCTTTGATTAAAGTCTCGGAATTGCTCTTCGACGGTGTATTCGGGATACCAACGGTAACCCGTCTCGATCATTACCCGGACTAACATAGCAGTATGACCGGGCACGTCGAGGCACCGGGTCAGACGAACCACTTGGTTTTGAGCACGGTTGGCCATCTGAAAGCACAACCACAATGCAAATACATTAGAATTTTTAGGGAAAATTGGACAGCATAACAGCTGTAAATGCTTAGAAAAAGATTTGAGACATCCACAACAGTTTGCAATACCACTCAACAACATCATATCAAGGTTCTGATCGGATTAGCAACATACTAAAAATAGTAGAAATTGATCTGGGACTTGTAACAACAATCCTATAAGCTACTACGGATTAGTAACACGTGAACCTGATAGAAGAAGAGAGCTTAGTCCTTAACCCACGTTGAATGAGAAGAGAATGACTCAGAGCAAAGGGCATAAGGTAAAGGAGTAAAAGAGCCTTACGTTCCCTCCCATAATCAATTCCCCTACATATAACTAAAGCATTTCTAGACTCGACATCGACCAGTTTGGCTCAACGAACCTACAGGCAGTCCGGCTCTGATGCCAACGCTGTCAGGACCCCGATTCCAAGCCACATCGATCTAGCCGGTAACACCTCATATCACTTTGCAGCTTCACGCACGGTATCCCACGGGTGTCGCCTTACCGTGGCCCGGGACCGTTTCCGCCTTTTGGCTCACGTATATGATAGTGTTGCTAGCATCCATATGACAGAGAACCCGGGCCGACATGCCTAGTCGTGAACCCAAAGCGGCACAGACCTATGGAGAGAGGCATACATGAATAACATCGAGCATGTCGGTCATCAGCGAGTGATTCCGGGCTATAGCACTGGGCTAACAGGACTCCGGGGAACCCGGGCTGTAGCAGGCTAGGCAGGACTCCGAATGTCACCGCGTGACATTTCCCCGAAGGGACAGACATAGGAACGACGTGAAACACATGCCGGCCAGTCAAGTGTCCTGAGCAGTAGTGTTGGGCTAGCAGGACTCCGGTGAACCGGGCTGTAGCGGACTACTATGGCTCGAGGAACACTAGACTACATTTCCCCATAAGAAAGGCTGCCAAGGATAAACAACTAGATTGTCGGATCCCACTCATACCAAGCATTTCAATCATACACACAATATGCCCAATATGAGTACATACAACATGACATCACAACAAAACTCTACAACTCAAGTACTTTATTTAAAGGCTCCAGAGAGCCATACATAACAAGTTCATACAGATAGGGGTCACATGACCCGACACTCAAGTCATACAATCATACAAGCACATCCGGAAGCAACTAGTGTGAGTACAGACACTAGAAAGAAAGAAGGCTTCTCGAAGCCTGTCTATCTACGAGAGGGCCATCCTCGGTACTCACACTTATCTTGAGTCTTTTAATAGTATCCATTAACTTGTCTAGGCAACCAAGTAGTCCTTTATCGCGGACGCGGCTATTCGAATAGATGATGTTAACCCTGGAGGGGTATACTTCTTCATACACGCTTTCATCACTTACCGCCGTCTACACGACATGTACTCGGCAACCTTCAAGCGGAAGCCCAACGAGGGTGTCGGTCACGGCCTACCTAAACACTTAAGTCTCTGGTCCAGGTGTATCGCCTATCCAGGTTCCATCCGCAGGGAGTCCGGCCGAGGTTTCCACATACGGCCCCGAACGATGTGAACAGGGTTCCCGAGACACCAAACGGGTGACTCGGTACACCGTGCCATGGTGTATCTACCGCAACATAGCCCACCCCTAGGGTCAACGCTACGCACGGCCGCCAACACATAACCTACAAACACCAGAAACTATTTGCAACTCCTGGACAAAGTACTAAGGTATTTAAGAAGCCGAGAGGGTCCATTGGTTTCGGGCCCAATGTACGATAGTAACTACATCTTAAATCACACATACAGATCTCAGTTCTTATGGACGGTCTCAATGAAACAACCCACCATGTACTCCTACATGGCCTCTCATTGATACCTTTACCAAAACATGTTCAACACATCCCTCATATTACCGACATAATCATATCACTCTAGCCCATCACCCAGATGAACCAGACCTGACACAACTCTAAGCATAGCAGGCATAGCAAGGTAGGAATCACATACATGGCTCAATCAACTCCTACACATGCTAGTGGGTTTCATCTAGTTACTGTGGTAATGACATGTCATGCAGAGGATAAGGGTTCAACTACCGTAGCACACAGCAGTTTGAATCGCGTTGTCTTAATGCAGTGAACAAGAGCAGAAGCGAGAACATGGGTTTGTATCGGAATGATCAATGTGTTGCTTGCCTGTTGTAGTGGTAGTAGGGTACTGCCCTTCAGACGGATACTCGGGGTTATCCTCGGAGGCAGAACCTACCACGAAAGACACACCGAAGCATAATCAACACATGGCAATATGCAACAATAAGATGCATGCTATGACATGGCAAGATGAAAGTGTCTTGGCCTAATGCAAGCTAAAACAGAAGGGGATGAACTCATTTGAATCAAAGATTCGAATATTAGCTCATTAAACATGGCCTTATTAGAGCATCACCTTATTCTGCTTAAACAGCAAGGTTAACTTGTTTTGTCATGCATGAAACCATTACAGATGGATAGATTGAATTTTTCTGATCATTTTTCATATATAAATCTTTGCATTTGGAGCTATGGTTGATTTTCTATGATTTTTAGAAGTTTTGACTATTTTCTGGAATTTCCTATTAAAGAATAAATCCAGTAATTGAATTAATGCGTCAGCATGACATAGATGTCACGTCAGCGGGTCAACTGGGTCGGCCAGGTCAAACCTGACTGGTGGGCCCTCTCTGTCAGTGTCACAACTAGTTAACAGAATTTGATTAACACTAATTAGCTATGAGTGGGGCCTGGGCCCACATGTCAGTGACTGAACTAATTAAACTTAGTTAAAACTAATCCTAAACTAATTAGCAGACCGGCCCCACCTGTCATAGACTCAGGGGGGTCTACCTGGGCCCACACAGGGGTCAAACTAAGTCAAACTCGCCGGCGTTTAGCCGCCGGCGAGGCCAGACGTGGTGGAGGGCTGCGGGTTTCGTGCTCCGGCAACCAAAATGACAGCGGAGAGCATCTACGCATAGCTGGGAGCAAACCACATCGAGTGGTGGCAGTGGGTGGAGCTAGGGTGGCCGGAAACGTCGCCGGCGACGACCTTGGCGGCCGCCGGAGTTCGGGCGAGGCCGAAACCGAAGCTGCGGGGCACGACGAGGCGCGTGGAATGGTGCTACGGGCTCCTGGGAGCGCGTGGAAGACGAAGGCGTGCTCGGATTTGAGCTTACGCGCCTGTGGCCTCGGCGGCGACATGGCCGGCGGAGCCGAGCTCTCAGCCTCGATGGCAGAGGGGGTTGGAGGACGCGGACGAGTGCGGGGAGAGGGGCGGAAGAAAGATGGGCTCACAGCGGTTGCAGAACGCGTCTCAGCGGGCTCGGGGGAGGTCGGACGTCGTCGGGGCGTTGCCGGCGATCTCGGCGGACCGAGGAAGAAGAAGGCGTAGGGGAGGTGATTGGAGGCGTCCGGCGTCGCGTGAGTCGACGAGGAGGTCGAGGACGGCAGCGCAGAGCTAATGGGCTTGTCGGAGAGGCGAGGGGGTGGCTCTGGTGACGACTACGGCGAACGGCGGCGAGGATCGCGCTCGGCCATCGCAGGAGAGGGTGAGGGAGACGAGGGGGAGAGTGAGGGAGGGAGAGAGGGGGACGTGGGGTCGGCGTGGCACCCCTAGACGCCTCCAGGGCGTCGGTAGAAGTAGGAGGTGGCCGGCGTGTGGCCGCAGGCGCCGGCCACGCGCTCCTCGTCCTCCTGGCGGGAGGAGGAGGACGACTGGCAAGGCCAGTCGGCTGGGCCGAGCCAGGTGGGCTGGGCCAGCACAGGTGAGGCCAGGTGGGTTTCCCTCTCTCTTTTTCTTATTTGTTTCTGTTTTCTATTTTTTCTGCAACTGTTGGGCTTTATTAAAAATACTAGGACGTTTCCAAAAATCCTGAAAATAATTGTGGGCTTTGTTTAGAATATTTCCAACAGCAAACATTTATTTCCAGAATTATTTGAGCATTTAAATTATTTTATAGCATTTAAATGCCCAAAATCAAATACTTATGATTTAATTCAATGACCTTCTGTTGACCTAGAAAATTGTGCACCAATTTTAGAGGTTCCAACCCAAGACAAAGAGAGTGAACTTTTTAGAAGGGCATTTCAGGTTCATTGAAAATAATTTTAGTAAACCCTAGTTGTTTCCAGGGGGGTGTTGGGGGTTCTGTCATCCCCATTTCAAACTTAAAAGCAAATTAAACATGATGCACACTCTAATACTTGAACTAGCTAGGGTGTGATAGCTACTCACTCCGATGGAGGCCAGGGAGCATTTGGTTACTGGATCTATCCGTTGGGAGATGGTAGCTCGGGATATCTTCAACCGGTTTGGATGGCGGTCATGTAATAGGATAGGCAATTAGTTTTCCTATCTATTTTTAGCCAGCCGGTTGTGGCACCTTTCCCTGACTAGTTTGTGTGTCTAGCCTCTTTTAGCTCTGTGTGAGCTGCATTTATCTTTTTTCGTTCTTTAAGCTGGAGACTTTGGAACCTTGTTGGCACATTTTGTTTTTTGGTTAATAAGATGGCCGTATGCATCACTCTGATGCAGAGGCCGGGGAGCTCCCCCTTTTCGAAAAAAAAACGTATATATACATGGCAAGCTGCACACCTGAAGCAGATGTTTTTTATGCACGCCTTCGTACCCACTTATATGTTTTACCTGAACTCTTTATTACATGGAAAACAAGGCCACACACGCAGATCACGTACACCGCACGCACACCCCACGCACAAACACATTACACATATACATGTGTCCTTTAATCACGTTTGGGTCACAGGGATCAAGAATAATTATGCTGATTCACACTCAATTTTTAGGGTTTTGCTAAGTCTCAACAAATGAGTTTTCCTTGGTCTCAGTTGATTGAGATCTCTTGATCATTTGTTTAGTTGCTTATTGTACAGTGCCACACAATCGGTTACCGTCTCTCTAATAGCTGTGCTCCCTTAGGGCACGGTTGATTGAGATTTCTGACGTCTTCGTCTATTAAAAAAACAACTTCAATTTCGTGAAAACCGCAAATTACACAGAAACAACCGCAAGTCAAAGGACATTTCAGTCGATTGAAACTTAGCAAAACCAAAATTTATATTGTGTGTGTTTAAGGAGAGGCTCTTTGGATCCCATGATTATAGAAGCACATGATCAAATAGGAAACACACACCACATCCTATAAGAGGAAAAACATATAAATATTCATGAAGTCCCCTTTGGATGCCGCACAAGAAAATATATACTCCCTATGTTTCTAAATATAATACTTTTAGAGATTTCACTATGAAATACATACGGATTTAGGAACAAAAGGAGTATATGTTTTTCACCGTCCCATAATAATTTACCGTCCCATAATATAAGAACATTTTTAACTATAGTACATGCTACGCTAATTACTAGAGATTTCTAAATATAATACTTTTAAAGATTTTACTATGTTAAAAATGTTTTTATATTATGGGACGGTCGGAGTACTATAGTAATTGGCGTAGCATGTATGTGTAATGTTCGTCGCATCCCTTAAAACAAATTAACATGACATCTCGGAGCTTAGAAACACACAGACTAGAATATTATATGGCAGAACCACATCGAGCAGCTGCTCTACATACGTGTACGGACATGCGTAGTAGTACTACGTGCTTGCGTGTGGTTACCACGTACACGCGCCAAAGGAATGATCGCGCACGTACGACGTACGCATGCACGTGGTGTAGGCGACATTGCTCGATGATTAATTGTCTATTCATGTCGTCGGCCACCAATGGATCTTTCGTGCAAACGTACACCCAAATGTATCCTTCGATGTTTGGTATTTAAGCTTGCGTTGCATGCATGAATGGCTGCCTAGCTAGCTGCTCGTTGACTTGCATGTCATCGCGTGCGCATGTTCCATCGATCCCACTACTTTGTACACCATGTATGGCTTCCATGTACGCACGACGTACTCTCTCTCTCTCTCTCTCTCTCTCTCTCTCTCTCTCTCTCTCTCTCTCTCTCTCTCTCTCTCTCTCTCTCTCTCTCTCGCGCGCGCGCGCGCACACACACACAATTTTAAATTGGCCGGGCCTAACGACTATCTCTCCTGGTATTTGTATGCAAGAAACAAAGGAAAGAAAATAAGGACAAGGAGACAAAGCTGGATGGATCAACGGTAGATATCATTACGACATTATTAACTGGAACCACATGCTGACATGCCTGCATGCATGCATTAGTTACATTACCATTGAATTCCGTGGGGGCAGGATCCTCTTCACAGAGATTTGGCCTCAGAGGCAGTTTAGTCGGGGCTAGGCTAGGTGGCGGCGGCCGGAGTAGCGCGTCCTTTGCCCTAGCACAAGCAAGTCCACTGTTCACAGATCCATGCATACATATCGTTAGATACGCCAGTGCATATCAACCGATGGTTCCATCATATGAACTTCATTGACCATCAATACTGGAGTAACTTTTGTAGCCATAGGGTAGCTAGAGGTTGCTAGGGGTCATACGTCGATCTACAGTGTGCGACATACGCATAGATCCTATATTTACGCGAGTATATACTTGTCGACGGTACGTACGTAGGTGCATTATATATTGATCGGTCGGTCGAGCTAGCTAGCTAGCCCAAGACACGCACCCCCATGATCGCATCACGTGCACGCATGGTGTACGCACGCACACACGTAGCCGGCCGTGGCCTTAACGCGGGAAACCGATCGAAATGCACTTACTTACGCGTACGTGTACGTGCCAACTTGGTATCGGCGCAGGGGCCGCCGCCGGCCGGCACATGGGAACCGTTAGAACGTAGGTAGGTGCACGTAGCACGGATGGTTTAATACATTTGCATGATGCCATAATGGCAAGACATGTATATACACGATCCTGAGTACAGTACGTACTTGTCATTAAGTCTCCTCACTGCATCAGCAGGAGTTTCTCCATGCATGGCTCAATTTCTTTTTTACTGATGTATTTGCACAGTGTGTTCGGCGAACCGTACACGTGTTCGATCGATCGTACTTCGTCCACGGGGTAACGTTTTGTTACCCTGTGCATGGTCACATGGTCAGTACTCACACTACTAGGAAAAGGGCTATAGATGGAATTGACACTAATGGCGCACCAGACATGTGGTGCGCCATTAGTATATACTAATGGCGCACCACCTTCTGATGCGCCATTAGTGTTGAAACTACTAATGGCGCACCCTGACCACGGTGCGCCATTAGTACCAATTTTTTTTTGAACTACTGCGCCTGTCCAAACATACTAATGGCGCATCCACTGGTGGTGCGCCATTACTAGTTGTAACTAGTAATGGCGCACCAGCCAGAAGGTGCGCCACTAATGTTATTTTTTTATTATTGTTTTTATTCCTTTTTTTGCAAAACTACTAATGGCGCATCAACAGGGGTGCGCCATTAGTAACCTGGATTACTAATGGCGCATTTGTTGCTGGTGCGCCATTAGTAAGTGGGCAGCAACAAGATATTTTGGACAGCCTCTTCTCCCACACTCACTTTCTCCCCACTTCATTCTCTCCACCGCCTCCTCCTTGTCTCGGGTGCCTCCTCTTTTTCACCTCATTTGCACCATAGATTCATTCAAATTAAGTGGTTAAGTTACCTTGTTTTGCTAGGTAAGTAAGGGGGGAAGCTATATTTATGTTGTTCTCCCTACAACAATGTGCACATGCACTTTTTATGGCCTAGCTAGATCTATGTATGTTCGTGGTGTTGCATATGTTTGTGGTGTTGCATATGTGTTTGTGTTTGGAGGTGTACCGGTATTTGAAATGCGATAGTTGCCAATATTTTGCCGGAATGTTGATTCATTTCCGTTTCGGCGAGAATTTTGGCATTAAGCATTCTTTTTGGTCCTATTTTTAGGGAAAGTCATGCCAAATTTTTTCTTGGTTCTAAAATATCGTTTTGCTCTACCCCGCAGGCGACCATGGTCCGCACGATGACCGAAGGCATCGTGAATAGGTTTTTGAGGTCCGCGAAGGCCGAGATGCTTCAAAAGAACGAGACGGAGATAAGATGTCCGTGTCGAAGATGCAAGCTGAATAGCCTTATTGCGGACCTGGATTCCGGGCAGGTGCGGGACCACCTGCTCTTGCGTGGTTTCATGGATGGCTATCGGTGGCAAGGTGATGAAGATGACTACGAAGTCGTCCATGGGGGCCGGGCAAGAAATGAGGAAGGGCAGCAAGACAACCACCGCGGCTCGGGGGGGCGAGAAGACGAAGAATCCCCAGGAGATGATCACGACGGTGATGCTGTACACAGTCATCATGTAGAAGATGCAGGACATGATGATGATGCCGGCGGAGCAGACGACGCTGGACCATCGATGGGCTGGGTGCAGGACCCTCATATTCAAGAGCTGCTTCTCAAGCAGACGGATAACGCAAGAGCTGCCGCCCGAGAGAAAGCCAAGATGGATCAACTTGAATTAGACGCGGTTACTCCATTGTATGAAGGATGCAGGCCCGAGGATACCCGCCTGAAAGTAACGCTCATGGCTCTGGAGATGAAGGTAAAACACAAAATGACCGACGCATGCTTCGACGAGAACATGTCATTCTGGCACGAACGTCTTCCCAAGGGGAACAAGTGCCCGACCAGTTTGGAGGAGGCGAAGAAAATCGTGTGTCCTCTGGATTTACCGCACGTGAAATACCATGTGTGCATGAACAATTGCATCATTTATCGGGACGAGCACGCGGAGTCTACCATATGTCCGGTGTGCGGTGTCACTCGATACAAGAAGAGGAAGAAAGCTCCTCGAAAAGTGGTGTGGTACTTTCCGATCACTCCTCGTCTGCAGCGGTATTTCGCGGACCCTAAGGTAGCAAAGCTCCTGCGTTGGCACGCGGATAGGGAGGAGAAGAAGCGAGAAGATGACGCAAATGATCCGGAGATAGATAAAAAAGACAAGATGCTGAGTCACCCTAAGGATGCGAGCCAGTGGCAAGCGTTGAACTTCGAATACCCAGAATGTGGGAACGATCCAAGGAACATCGTGCTGGGCGCGAGCACCGATGGAGTCAATCCATTTGGCAGCCAGAGAAGCACACATAGCACCTGGCCTGTGTTTGTGTGGATGTACAACCTTCCCCCCTGGTTGTGCATGAAGAGGAAGTACATTCACATGAGTATGCTAATTGAAGGGCCGAAACAACTAGGGAACAACATCAATCTGTATCTGGGGCTGCTGAAAGAGGAGATTGACACGCTGTGGAAAACGCCAGCCAATACGTGGGACGCCGTAGAGAAAGAATATTTCCCTATGAGAGCCGCACTGCTCACGACGGTGCACGACTATCTCGGTTACGGATATCTTGCGGGGCAGGTAGTCCACGGATTTTCTGGATGCGTAAGGTGCATGGATGACACAATGTATCGCCAGCTAGATAGAGATCCCGGGTCTTCGAAAACCGTGTTCATGGGACATCGAAGGTGGCTTCGCGATGATGACCCGTGGAGGAAACGCAAGGATCTGTTCAATGGTGAAACCGAACCCCGAAAACGCCCGTGTACGAGGAGCGGCGAGGAAATAGACAAGCTATTGAAAAATTGGAAAGACTGCCCACTGCCGGGAAAGAAGCAAAAGGCGCCAGAGCCGGGAAAGAAGCGAAAGGCGCCAGAGCCGCTGCTGAAGGTATGGAAAACGAGGTCTGTTTTCTGGGACTTGCCGTACTGGAAGATCCACCGTGTGCCTCACAGCCTTGATGTCATGCATATCACGAAGAACGTGTGCGAGAGTCTGCTTGGTACCCTCCTCAACATGCCAGAGAGGACCAAAGATGGGCCGAAAGCAAGGGCAGACTTGAAATCAATGGGCATCAGGCATGAGCTTCACGCTATATATGATGATGATGATGATGATGATGATGAGGCGAAGCAGGACACAGAAAGTCGTCGCAAAGGCAAAAAGGCCAAGAAGACCGGAAATGACTACCCTCCCGCGTGCTTCACTCTAAGTCAGGAGGAGATCGAGCAGTTTTTCACCTGCCTCCTAGGAGTAAAACTTCCTTACGGTTACGCGGGGAAGATAAGCAGATACCTAGACCCAGCGAAGCAGAAGTTCAGCGGGATGAAGTCTCACGACTGTCACGTGCTGATGACGCAGATACTTCCAGTTGCAATCCGTGGGATCATGGACGCGCACGTCCGTGAAACGCTATTTGGCCTATGCAACTTCTTCGATGTCATCTCTCGGAAGTCGATTGGCGTGAGGCAACTCAGAAGGCTACAGGAAGAGATCGTGGTGATACTATGCGAGACTGAGATGTACTTCCCGCCCGCATTCTTCGACGTTATGGTGCATCTGCTGGTCCATATAGTGGAGGATATCATCCAACTCGGGCCGACGTTCCTGCACAGCATGATGCCGTTAGAAAGGATGAGTGCTGTCATCAAAGGATACGTTCGCAACATGTCACGTCCAGAAGGAAGCATAGCCAGGGGCTTTCTGACCGAAGAGTGCATCTCCTACTGCACGAATTATCTAGGCATCGAGAACCCCGTTGGTCTGCCCGTCAACAGGCACCTCGGCAGGCTCGCTGGATGGGGTCACTGTGAGGGTCGCCGCGAAATGCATGTCGACTTCGAGGGTCGACTCGCCGACTTTGAAAGAGCAAACCTAGTCGCGCTACAACACATAGACGTGGTCGATCCTTGGGTGGTAGAGCACAAAACCCCGACGCCTCGACGCCGCCCCGACGCCCCGACGCCGCCTCGACGCCCCGACGCTGGCGAGCGACCAGGATCAGATTAGGTACCCGTCTCTGCTCCTCCGCTCCCCCCCTCTCCTCTGTGAATTGTCCATGCGACCTTCGAATTGAACTCAAATCCTTAGAATCAAGTTCGAATGATCGATTATGTTAAATGTATATAGAAATTTGTTATGCTCTTTGGCGGATCTGTTGATCATAGATAAATGCCACTCTACTGTTTTAGTGTTCATGTCTGCTCTGTCAAAAAAATTGGGGAAAATCTTGCCAGTTAAGCTGGCTGATTAGTATATATTTAGTCATTTTTAGTGTTAATATATGTCACTCCGTGTGCATGATTTCTTCTCAACAAGTTCCAGAAACTTTGTGAAATACTATAATATACCACTTTTTATTCATGTATTAGAACTCTGTCCAAAGCTCAAAATACGAAAACAAATTGTTGTTTACTTGTGATGTTGATACAACTGTAATGGTCTGCGCAATTGGTGATTTCTCAAAATGTTTTCTATTTCCATGGGGATAAATTTATCTTATGCCTTATGTTCATGCGATTCAGTTCATTTGTTTTGAGTTGCGCAGTAGGGCAAAGCCCCACACCCCCTGTTATATTTATTTAAATTAAGATTACAAGGCTACAAGTAGAAAATACAATGCACATTAGAACTATACATGGAAGCAGGTGCCTTTGTGTTCTGGTAGTCCTTTAGAACTATACATGGAAACATAATCTTCCTTATCAAGACAAACATAATAGAAGCAGGTGCAGGAGCTGTAGTACTCCATTTGGAGACTTTAACTGGATCAGATTAGGTACTCCATTTGCTGTAGTACTCCAGTTAACTGAAACTAGTGACATCACTTGAAGAAACTTAAGTCTGAATAATCAAATTCATCATACACTATTACTTGAATCAAAGATCAGGTATTCCATTACAGTAGCAAGTGTACCAGTATTATTGGAGTAAAAAAATTCAGTTAAATTGTGCAGTAGTGTACTCCTGCTTGCTCTTCTCTGAAGCTTGTGGAATGATATACTTGCACTGATAAACTGAAAGAAATATTGCATTATAACTCTGGCTATATTGGAGTTACAATCTTTCTGGTTATATTGGAGTTATAATGGAGTTAGGTTTTACAATCTTTCTGGTTATATTGGAGTTAGGTTTTTTGAATATGAGTAGCAGTGACTTGGATTGTTAAGTTGGGTGGGATGTAAAAGCAAATCTTCTTCTAAGTGCAATATACTTAGTGCTGCTATATGAGTGTATAAATATTTGTTGCTATATAAATGTGAACAAAATTCGTGCTTGTATATGATATTCTGCCATGAAGAAAGAATAGATAGTGTGGGTCTGACCTTGTTTAATTTCTGCAATTCTTGTATATGATATTCTTTGGTGTGTATTGCATTCTCATCGTGGTTTTGATCACAGAACAAGAAGGGAAAGGGCGACTGAAGTACCTACTGCAGCAGATAGAAGTATTTGCCCACTTTGCAGAAGGAAGCCAGGCTAAAGAGAAGAAGCCACGTGGAAGGTGATTCTTGGTTATGTTTTTTTTAAAAGCAATCCTTGGTTATGTTAGTGCCACTATATAGTACTTTACTATGAACACCCATCTTGGATGACCAATAGAAATTGCAGCCACATGTGCACCGATCTAATTTGAAACATCAATGAAAATTGAAAAAAATTTACTCTCATAGCACTACTTCTATTTGCATTTCCCAAACATATGGTTCTGTCCATCCTCATTTCCTGTCTTCCCTAATAACCATCATTAAGTTATAGGTTTGCTGTGTGCCTGTGCTATTCCCTATCAGTAATTGATTTCAGAAACTGGCAAGCTTTGATAATGTAAGAGTTACTTACTTGCTAATTAGCCAAGCAGGCATGTATTATAACGGTGGAATTTCAGCCATGATACACATAACGGTGAGTAAAGATGATAATATCATTTATGAGTTAGTCAACACAAGACAGTGCCACATACTCTAATTACCTGGAACTTGCAGTATAAAAACAGAACCTTAATCAGCATGATCCTCTGACCTGTAATTTCTACTTTTATGCCTCTGTTACTCCAGTCAAAGATGTGAACCAACATCTTTCATTCTTATGCATATCAAACACCAAGGGTTATTTTCACTTAAAGTTTTAGAATGGGTGCATTACAATTCAGTCTGATATCTAATAAGACACTCTGGGCTGATATAATTATGGAACAGAACCAACCATGATAAATAGAAGGTGATGTTGTCTATGCATTACCAAAAATGTATCTTTGTGAACAAATAAATTGGTACCAACAGCAATGCCATCTTACTGTAGAATTAGAATACATGGACATGATCAGCTCAGCTCCCAAACTGCCATTCATCACATCAATTTCCCCTTATGTAACTCCAGTCAAAATTTTATGTTGGTCTACCTAGTAGATGCCCATGGTTTGATTTTATGTTTGTTCCTATCAATACAAATGCTGAGCTATGTTCCATTTTTACTGTTCTTTGTGATAGTTTTTGCAACTTTACTTCCCATCTTAAGGCAAGCCCCATTTTTACTGTTCTTTGTTAGCAGAGCTGCTTGTTTCTAAGAACTTTGATACTATTTGGATCAAAGTTAAATGAGCACATAGATGACAAAAAAAAGTTCAGATTGTAAAATGTTCATTTTGCTGCTAGTGCCCATTTTGAGTAATTGCTTAGAGGGATGATCCTGTGTGAGCTGGTGGAGTGATTTGTTTTCTACATAAAGCTCTTTAGTCAGGCTGGTTTTCGTGAAATACACATGAAGCTTCACCAGCTCCTGTGGGTGTGGGATCCATGTGACATGTGACATTGCATCCATGTCCACCTGGGATAATGATTTTGCAGGTACCCCGAGAGGCCCTTGAGTTTGCCGGAATGTCAATTAACTTCCGTTCCGGCAAATTCGGGTACTCCATATGTCCTATTTTCAGCAAAGGTCATGCTGAAATTTTCCGTGAATTTTAGCATGACTTTGCCAAAAATAGGACATATGGGGTACTTGTGACTAATGCATGGGCCGGGGTATCTTAGTAGTTAATTAAGTAGGATCAAGTGCCCCGGCGTACTTGTGACTAATGCATGGCTTTTAGGGTGCCTCGGTGTCGATAAAAACCGAAATGATGAAAGGTTAGGCTTTTAGGGTGCCTTGGCGTCGAAAAACCCTCAATGATAAAAGCTTAGATTTTAGGATGCCTCGGTGTCGACAAACCCTAAATGATGAGACCATGATCTTGTTCCTTGACAATAACCAACTTTTTGACCAAAATTTGTTTCTATTTAGAGAGAAACATGGCCCACAACGATGAGGCCAGGGGTTCGGGCGGCAAGGCATTCTGGGAGCTGTCCCAGGAGATGGAGGAACAACCTCACTTGTATGAGGCCGCCGCCTTCCCCACCGATCCTGAGACCACGAATGGTGCCGCCGAGGATGACCACACTGATGCCACCACTGATGGTGCCGCCGAGGATGCCACCACTGATGATGGCGGCGCACGCACAGATGGCAGCCAACCGAAGAGGCAACGGAAGGACCGGCGCCCGATCGTGCTCCGCACCCTCAAGGAGGAAGTTACTGAAGTGGACTCCAACGAGAATCCAACGGCGCCCGAATGAATAGTCAAGGGGTACTCGCTTCAGCTCGGGTGCATTGTCCGGAGCACCGTCTTGATCAACACCGAGAACCTGAGGCATCCTGACCGAGGGAATTTGCGCAACCTCCTCTTCACGAAGCTGCACGAACGATACAAGTTTCCCGCTGAATTTGAAAACACAAGCCTCAAAGGGAATAAAGTGAACAATGCTGCCCTCACAAAGATGAGCAAGGCCCTGTCTACTTGGAAAAGCAATGTGAAGAGAATGATCGAGAAAGGTGAGAGTTATCAGAAGATCAAGGAGAAAAATCCTTCGATCACCGAAGATGACTACAACGACTTCAAGATCAATTGCTCGAGCACCGCAAGCTCCCAATCAAGTGAGTGGGGGAAACAAATGCGGGAGCTGAACATAGGGGAACACACACTCGGTCCCGGCGGTTACAGAGTGGCGGAGCCTATATGGGACAAGGAGGAGGCGGACCGTGCCGAGCAAGGCCTACCGCCCCTCTTCGATAAATACGGTGACAAGCAGACCAGGAACTTTGTCAGGGCCCGGTACAAGAAGGACCCGAAAACAAAGGAGCTTACCACGGATCCGAAGACCAGGCAGCTTGAGCTTGTTCTGGTAAGGAATACACCCCCGCATAATTAGCTCCATATGGTTGCATTCTAATTAATGAAGCCGAATTTCTAAATGGTTCACATTCCTTCCGCATGCGACTGAAAGCAGTAGCGCGGGGTCGACTAAGAGCAACCCTTGGGACACCACTCTAAATAGGGGGTTGAATGTAATGAAGAACAAGGATAAGCTCAGTAAGCCGACGTCAGCTGGTCGTGTGGCCGGCAAAGGCTTGTCGACAAAATGGGGGTCATACTATACCGCTAGTGTGCGGAAGGAGAAAAAGACCAGCTCAGAAAGCCAGGCGCGAGAGGTTCAAGAACTCAAGGCACAGGTGGCGCGGATTCCGGAGATTGTCCAAGAGCAAGTGGAACAACGACTCGGAGCGACGATCACCGCCCTTGTGCCTACCTTGATCTCGGGGTTGAGTGCGTGGATTGCGGGCGGCCAACAGGGGCCGCCCCCGATTCCTAGCTTCACGGCCAGCAACTCGCATAATGCGATGGCGGGGCCATTGGTGCCTCCGGCGGAGGCGGCATTGGTGTCTCCGACGCCGGCACGGGAGCTTAATGCACCCGGGTGTACGCCGGCCGGCACCTCTTCAGCAAGCGGCCCCTCCGTCAACTGCACGCCCGCCGTTGGCGGTGCGTCGACATTAGCGGAGCTCGACGCCATCATCACGGTAACTAATTAAGCCTCTCTCGGCCAAGGACTTCATCTCCTTGCCTTTGACTGGGCATCCCTGACGCCCTACATGTTTTCGCAGGGCGCCGCCGACGTTCCGTGCACTCTCCTCCACTTCGTGAACAACGAGTTGGTCGATGTCGCCAAGGGCAAAATCGTTCAACCGAGCAACCCCTTATTCCACGGTACCCAGATGCCACCCAACTTGTTTAGGGTTCAACTGGTTCGGGTGCTGCCAGGCTGCGATGACTTGTTACCTCCGATTCGACCCGTCGGGGCCGACGATGAAGACGTGATGACCCTCAGCGCCTGCCTGAGCTGGCCCCTGCTTTGGCCGAAGAGCCAGATTCGTTTGGGGGCGGGGGACACCACCCCAAAGACAACACCGCCAGCCGTGCCGGCGCCAAGTCGGCCCCATGGCAAGACCGCCGTAACGGTGCTGGACATCCCTATGCCACTGGATCCAAACATGCATATGGCACAGGATCAGAACGACGACGACGACGACGATGATACATTTGGCAACGTCGATCAGTACTTTGCCGATCATGGGTACGATGGCGAATTCATGGGGCCTCCTTCTCAAGAACCAAACCCAACAAAAGACGTGTGCGATCTAGCTGGTACCGCGGAGAAGCCAAGTTGCAACAGGCGCCGTCTGGCGTTCAGCTCTCAGGAGACGCCTCCAGCTGCCGACTTCACCGAGCCTCAGATAGGCGAGGTGCGAAATATTATCAGCCCCAACACACTCAAGAAGGCGGTCTGTGAGCAGAACTCGGTCCCATTACAGGAGAAGAAGAAGGCACGCAAAAGAAAGACTAAGAAGGGTGCGAGCCAGCCGGCACCGAGTACGATCCATGCTCAGGACGGGCCACCTTCACCGCAGGATATCTCGAGGAGGGTGCATGTGGCGGGTAGGGCGGTGCTACCGACAAATATGCTCAATGCTGCAACCGGTGCTATGCGGAGTCTGCATGACAGTGTTCTTGCTTTGGAGAAGCGCCGTCTCAGAGAGAAGGATGTGGCATACCCGGTTTTCGCGGCCAAGGTGCCAGAGGGCAAGGGCTTTGTGGATAACTCCATCGGGCGTACAATCGTCCTTAGTTTTGATGACATCCACGCTATGTTGAACCTTCATCCGCTGCACTACACCTTCGTTCAGCTATTTTCGCTGAGTATGGAGATGCGGATCATTCGCGACAAGACCCCGGACATCGTGATAGTCGACCCCTTCTACATGCGTGCCAAGATCTTGGGCAGCGCTGGGGACCGGCAAGTCGCGAGTTCTTACCTCGAAGGCGTCATTCTGGCAAACCAAGATAAGGATAACTTCCTCGTGCCTTACTTTCCCGAGTAAGTCCTTCCCTCAACCGGCCCGTAACATATGAATTCTTACATTTCGATCGTTTTTCTTTTAACATTCCGTGTTTTCTGCAGTGACACATGTTGCACGCTCATCCTCCTAAGCCCCAAATATTCAGGCCACTTATTTCGACCCGGACCGTCAGTCGAACGTAGACTACACAAATGTCAAGAAGGTTCTTGATGATGTTCTCCCCGGCTACGCCAAATCTGGAGGCACCTTCACCAGGCCTATTCGTAAGTACGGCAAGCACGTGTTCTCCCACAATACGATGTTCTGCTGCGTCAAGCAGCCGCCTGGCGGTCAGAAGGGTGCCTACTACGCCATCCATCACATGCGGGCGATCGTACGGGACCATCATCAACTTTTGCTACCGAGTAAACTCAAAGATTGGGCAAAGAGCGTGTCGGCAATCCAGGACGCGGACCTCCGATAAGAATTCTTTCGCATCCAGTCGGAGTTTGCGGAAATCATCCATCAAGATGTCCTTCGTACCTCGGGGCAGTTCTACCTCAGAAATCAACCGTCCAACAGTGACATCGACACAATGCTACAAATGCAGGCTGACAACGACCGTTATTTCATGACTCCCACGATAGATGGCGGCTTCATCCACGCTCCGGTCCCTTGAGTCGAGTCGAAAGCAGTGATGCTGTGTCTAGTTCTGAAACATCGATTGGCTCATGTTGTAATTAAACTTTAATGAACTTGTAATATGTCTTTTTGGTTTCGAGAGTCGTTCAACTTAGATGTAATCGATGCTATTAATGTCTTGCTTTTCTCTTCCGATCGTTATGTTGCATACTTATATATTGCTTATGTATTGTCTGTGAGTTGGTACTAACGTTTCGTTTGGCTAGTGCATAACGATGCCGACGTATGTCGTGTACAAGGGTAAGGTTCCCGGAGTCTACGATGACTGGGAGGAGTGTCGGAGACATGTTCACCGATTCAGCGGTAACAATTACAAAGGGTACACCACTAGGGCCGAGGCCGAATCTAGATACGCCCGCTATCTAGCGGGAGAGGGGAGGGAGCGTTGGAGGAACCGGATGAAGACGAGTTTCATCGTGATGATGCTCATCGTGATGACCGCAGCTCTTTTCTATGTGATGGTAGTTTAGATGATCGATATCGACTTGTAATGTGAAGACAAACTCGCTACTCGCGGTCTCGAGACTTGTAATATAATGTTCTATCTTTGTTCGGTCTTTTCAATTCGGATACTAATATGATGAATTGTATTCGGAGACTAATATGATGAATTGTATTCAAAGACTAATCTTCTATTGTATTCGATGAATCTGTTGTTGATGTGTGCTGTCTATATTTTGTCAAATTATATATTTTGTAACCTGTGCAAAAAACAGAAAATAAAAAACAAAAAAACCTAATATTCATACTAATGGCGCATCACATGACAGTGCGCCATTAGTACGACAATGCATACTAATGGCGCATCACTGGGCAGTGCGCCATTAGTATGCCGCGGTTACTAATGGCGCATCCAGTGGTGGTGCGCCATTAGTATGCCAAAGCACCTGGATATACATGGCCCCTGGGAGGCATACTAATGGCGCATCCTGGCCTATACTAATGGCGCACCCGCGGTGCGCCATTAGTATACCAGATACTAATGGCGCACCAGGTGATGCGCTATTAGTAAAAATTACTAATGGCGTGCTGTTAATGGCGCACCACAGATGCGCCATTAATGGCCATACTAGGTGCGCATTAGTAGGGTTTTTTCTAGTAGTGTCAGTAGTCAGCAGTGATATACTTCTAGCATAGCAGTAACAACTGTTTTGGGAACCTTTTAAAGTTGGAGTACGTATGTGTGTATCAGTGCATGCACCTATCCACGCACAACCACACGGCCTTCATCTCATACGTACTCTGGAGTATGGAGTGAACTCTCTGAAACCATTTGGAGCCAGCCAGTGCTCAGCAGGTGGTAGGTCCAACGAACAATTACCTCACAGCTACTTCATTTTAACTGTGCACCGGGCCCTTTGTTTGAGACACACAAGAACAAGACGCAGGACCCAGTCTTATTAAACTGATTAAACAAATATATGTGGAGTACTATACGTCTGCAGGCACGTACTACAAGGTGGCAAATGGCAATTACCCTGCGGCTGGCAGGCTAGGATACAAATTTCTCGCGGGGATACCCCCTGGGGCTAATGATATGTACGTGTATTGTATATTGATTGATAGATTGAATATATTCCCCTGCGCGTAAATTGGCTCCAGGATGTACTAGTACGTACTGAGCCAGTGCAGCAGCAGCTATCTATATATCCGACAGGCATGCAGGATCGATGCATGCAGCAAATATATCAGGGCAGAAGATCTTCGCAGTGATCTCGTAGTAGTAGTAATTAGGATGTCTTCATGAGTATTAATTGCGCGGGGCTGCAAAAACATTTACTCACCGCAGTGGTTTCGGCCTTAATGGTGCATCAATCGACCTCTGCTCTTGTTTTATTGCATTCCTCATTGTTCTTGTCCTTGATCGATAAAGAAATACATGAGGCTGCTTGTAATGGGTAGTATCATATCTTAGTATCACGCACATGATACTAAGATATGATACTACCTTCGTAATGCACAGTATCATATGTTATTATCATAGGTAACTTTATTTATTGCCATGCATGACACATAGTAGCATAGCATTTAATATGATACAATATCATGATATGATACTCAACACTCTCTTTTTTCATTTAATTCTATGCCACCTCGGTAAAATAGTCTAGTTAGCATGCATGATACTAGATGTGGTACTACTATTACGACCAGCCTGACAAATTAATGGTAGTTTTCCTTTTATCACATCAGATCGACACCAAATTCGGTTGGAAAGAGCCTTAACAATAAGGCCAACAATCGGCTATTTGAACCTCCGACCTCCACGTTGCTGGTGCATCACAGCTACCAGTTGAGCTAACAACTGTTCAATAAAGAAAAATGGAACGTGCAAGGTTAAGAATTAAGGGGTATTTTGGTTAAAGGCCTTGACACAATGCCTGAAAACGGTGGGCAGTTTTGCCTGGGCAGGCAAGCTAGTGTATGTCGGATTGATTCCTGCCTGAGCTTACTACTTTGTCCACTAGTAGTTAAAAAATATTCACAGGGTTGGCCATGCTGCTCATTGGACATGATTGGACTCAACCTGCTTTCTTTATTTTGTTTTTTTCACTAGCCCGAGCTAATCACACATTTAGAACTGCCAGACCAGCCAAACATTAACTTTTTCACACCCGCAAAAAAAAACATTAACCTTTTCAGGACACCATCCAAACACCTTCCAGGAAGATTTTTGGGATGACCAGATCAGGTTTGCAATTCCTAGGAAACAAAGCAAAAAACACCCCAAATACAACGCAGACTCCAGACAGCTTTTGATTTTTTTTAACATTTCTTGAATATTGTGAATAAATTCTTAAAAGCAAGCAATGTTTGAAAATATACAAAAAATCAAATCCTTCAAAAAATTGCGCCATGTTTAAAAATTTGAAACATTGTTCGGAATTCCAAATGCACACTTCTCTCAACCGGTGGTTTTTTAGTTCTCACCAAAAAAACAGGTGGTTTTTTAGACTATAGATAAATGACCCCAAATTCTTGCAATAGGATGGTACATACATATGAGGCACCCATGACTAGTTTGAACGACTTTCGACATCGATTGCACGTTGCGACAAGTCCGACCATTTATCGACGCTTTTTCACCGAGAAAACCCCAAAAATGCAAAACTTGTCAAAAACTCAAACAACTTGGCATGATGCCTTAAATTACTCATAGAAATTGGTGAATTTTTTTTGAAGCCATCCGACAAATGTCGGAAAACAACGTGTTCTCAAATGGACCCAAACATTCTTTGTTGAACATGGTCCATTTTTCAACATCCTTGAAATGATCCCGACTTTTGTGAGAAGGTAGGCATGCCCATGATAGGCATCCATACCTGGTTTGAACAACTTTCGACAACGTATGCAAGTTGCGACATGTCTGACCATGCTTGGTTGCAAGCAGGTGGGCATGCCTTTTTTAACCGAGAAAACTCTAGAAAATGCAAAACTTGTCGAGAAACAAAATAACTGGGCATGGTGCCTTTGAATGGTCATACAAGGCCATGAAAAAAATTGGGGTCATTTAAGGGATGTCAAGAAACAATTTTTTCCTAACGGACCCTTCTGGCCTACCCGGACACTCACTGTTGAACATGGTCTATTTGGACATCTTTCAAATAATCCCAACTTCAAGTAGGTCAGCATGCCCATGGTAGGCATACATGTCAGGTTTGAATGATTTCTGACACCGTATGCAAGATGCGACACGATCGGCCATTTATCAGCCTTTTTGCACCGAGAAAACTCCAGAAAATGCAAAACCTGTCAAAAATCCAAACAGCATGGCAGGGTGACTTGAATTGGTCAAACAAGGCCATGAAAAAAAATTAACTATAGTTAAGAGATGTCGAGAAACGAGGTGCTCTCAAACGGACTCTTCTAGCCTACCCGCACACTCTTCATTGAACATGGTCTATTTGTTGGCATCTTTCAAATGATCCCAACTTTTGCAAGAAGGTGATCATGTTCATGGTAGGCATCCATCTCTGGTTTGAAGGATTTCCGACACCGTATGTAAGTTGCGACACATTCGACAATTTTATCGGCCTTGTTTTACTAGGAAAACTCTAGAAATGCATAATTTGTCGAAACCAAAACAACTTGGCATTGTGCCTTGAGTTTTTCATACAAGGCCATGGAGAAAAATTGAGGCCATTTCAAGGATCTTGAAAAAAAAGTGTGCTCTCAAACAAACCCTTTGTCTACCCGAACATGCTCAGTTGAACGTGGTGTTTTTGGATATCCTTCAAATGATCTCAACTTGTGTCACTAGGTGGGCATGCCCATGATAGGCATCAATGCAAGTTTGAACGACTTCTGACACTGTATGCAAGTTGCGACACGTCCGGCCATTTATCAGCCTTTTTTATCGACAAAACTAAAAAAACAATTTTTCCAAAAAACGTTCCCGTTTTCAAAAAATTCAATATAAATACAAAACATATAAAGATAAAGTCATGTATAACAAAAAATTAAAAAGAAGGAGCATTTTTTGAAAGCACAATAAGAAATAAAAAAGGTAAACCGAAAAAATGAAAAGAAATAAAAAACAACTGAAAAAAGAAAAAGAAAAAGTGAGAAAACAACCGGTAGTTCATGTAGTCCGTGTTTTTAGTTAGAAGTTAAAGCTTATTAGTTCGTGTAGCTAGTGAAAAACGATTAATAGCAGGAGTTACGATGTTTGATCTGTCACACTGCCATTCCTTTTCGGTTATTTTTTACATAAATTAAATTATTTTGGGGGATTTGAAATTTTTTATGGTTTTAATTTTTTTTTCCGAAACGTAAAAAAATATTTGCATGTTCCAAAAATGTTAGGTAATTTTAAAAATTGTTTGTGCTTTCACAAAATTGTTCAAAATTTCAAAAAATGTTGCCACTATTAATTTTGTTCTCAAAATTCAAAGAATGTTTGCCTCTTTGAGAAAATGTCCATGATTTTTATAAATTGTTCCTATCAAAAAATGTTCACACTTTAAGAAAAAAGAATTTCAAAATTTGTTCGAGTTGTTCAAATGTCAGACCTTCAAACATTGCTAGATTTTTAAAGATTCCTTCACTTTTCAGAAAATTAAATATTTTTTTTGGATTCTGCGATGTATTTAGTGCTTAAACGTTTTGCGGTTCACTTGTTCAGCAACAGTTGTCAGCTCTAGTGGTTAGTTGAGTTGCTCCATTTGTTGGAGGTTGGGAGCTCGAACCATATGGTTTGGCCGATTCGGCTACCTCCAAAGGCTATGACAGCACATTCAAGTGTAGCATAAATTTGGTTAATTCGGGAGTACATTTATACTGTATCATGCAAACGTGTGGCGCATATATGCATGCTCAGCGAAAATACTCCATGGTGCATGGAGGGCAAGGGATGGACCAAAATTGCAACATGCTTGGCATCAATTTCTGTTATCCATATTTTATGGCACTGCCTAAACGCCAGGCCGACTGATTTTCCCCAGTTTTAGTTGATTTGGCAACAAACAGTTAGATAATCTTCTTTTTCCATTTTATCCCGGCAACGCACCTTGATCCAACCCTCTCCTCCGTTCACGGCCTTCGGCGCTGTCATGTCCGAACCCTCACCGGTAACGGCACTAGACTCCATGACGTCCCTTCTCCAGCTTGGGCTTCGTCCAATCCGACCAGCGGCTGACATGGAAAAAGGCCAGTCCACCCAAACCTGTCAAGCCTTTGACTGGCCACCCACGATGTTGTAGCCCACCACATCGTTGCCGGCTCTGGCTCGTTCCTAACGAGGCCTTGCCCCGGGATGCCGTGGGCGGTGGCGTGGCTCCCGACTCGGACACGAGGGGCTGCTTCTCCGTCCCACAAGAATAAACTGACACGATTTGGCATTTCAGGCAATTGAGGAGTGATATGTTATATATGTATGCATAAGAATAAAATACCTACGATTTGAGTGTGTCAAAATCTTATTTGACAACCCTGCAAAAAAAATATCTTATTTGACAACATTATTACGAATGTATATAAATACATGGTCTAGCGGGCAAGATGTCGCGTTCAAGTGAGATCAAACGGCTGCTAGGGCTGCCCCAAAGGGCAACTTACGTACCATCACACATGATTTCAACAAAACCGTTAACACGATTGAAAAAACAAAAAAGACACGATTGGACCTTTGGATCGAGGGGATTGATCGACGTGACGTCGCGATCGCGCGTTCGGATTGACTGATTGACTCATTATCTGTGGCCTGGTTTAACTCGGTCGAGTGAACAGTTCGCGGCTTCAATTCCTCTGTCGGCCTGCCGCGCCCGGGGTCTTCCCATCAATTGCCACCCACGCGCGCGCCATCGCCGATCGTACGTGCATGTTTTTGGCTTGTCTCTGGCGCGGTTCGACGCCCGGCGTTTATTTGCTAGATCGAGCGGCTCTACGCGCGCGCCCCCGGCTGGCCGGCGGCGTCGACCCGGAAATGGCGAGCCGTGAACAGTGGGAGTACGTAGTGCATGGTCTTGGCGATACGGCAGTGATTGCAGTGATCGATGTATGTCCCTCTCGCAAGTCGCAACTCGCAACTCGGATGCACGTATAGTGTTGTCCGTGTAGCGTGAGCACTGTGCAGGCGTGCGTGGTTGCGCTAGTTTTCCAACACCAACAGTGCTTGCTTGCTTGCTATCCAAGCCACAGCTGCGGCCCGTGCATGCATGCACGTACGTACGTAGGTGACAGGCCGGGCCGCGTCACTGTTGCGTAGCCGCGCACGCGTTTAGCGAGTCAACCGTACGGTACGTACGTGCTGGCCGGCGACGCCGCAGTCCGCGGGCGCAACGCCGGGCAGCCAGCCGGCCGGTCTGCTACTCATCGCACGCCCGTACATACATTCATTCCTCCGTGGCGCAATTCTTTTAGGCGTGTTATATGGTGCATTACTTTTTTTTTGAACACATTACAACCGCAAATGCCACATGGACTCCTTCCTATGAACACGTGCACACATATACCCTATCTTTATGAGCACATTCGAGATACTGAGCTGACACAATATTTTAAAATTGATGAAGCTGTCATAGACATTTTCGTAATCGACGAAAACATGTGACTGGGTGCATGCACTTGTTTAACTCCCTACTTAATTAGCTGAGTTTAACTCCCAAGATATGAGTTCTCCCGCCCAGGTCTTTCCTTGATACGCTTGCGGCCCACTGGGCCTGGAATGTATTTGCTTTGTTTTTTTACCAGGACTTGCTGGGCGTAGAGTGTATTTGCTTTGTTTATTTTATATGGTGAGTACCCTTTTTTCGCATAATATGTGGTGACTACCTGGGGCCGGCTTGGCCCGCATGGACGCATTAGGAAAACAATCTGATTTCTCTGTAAAAATGGAAAGCCCAATCAAGCCATGACGGCATTTCCTAAAAAAAAAGAGGTAAAAAAAACTTTAAAAAGTAGTTCTATATCTACTCTTTTCGCAAAAAGAAAAGTTCTGTATCTACTCAGCGGATACTGATAGCCATGAAGAAGACTTCGCTACCTCTTCGCATTTGCTCAAATCTCGATGTTCAGATCAGACATTTCTTAGCATCCACTTGGAAACAGCCATATTTCTCAGTCCTTGAGAAATACTACCGCCAAAAGCAGCCGGGCCGGTAGTAGCTAAGGGCTCGTACCGAGCCCCCTCATAAAAAGTCATGTTGATAACAGCCATGTGCGTTCGTCTCGTCCTTTGGAAACGGGAACACCGCAGCGGCGTGCACGCTGGCCAGCATGGCGTGATTGCCGCCCGCTTATTATGTCCTCGACCGCACCAGCCTCACAGGAGGACAAACATATCAGAGAGCGAGGGGAGGGGCCGGCCGGCCAACGGCCCTCCCATGCGTCTGATCGGTGCTGACTTCAGCGTTGCCACCGGCAGGAGCGGCACGGGCCGGGCATGCCATGCATGCTTGCCACTCCATACCGTGTCACGTTCGAGCACCAGCCGCAGCACTGCCAGCACGTGCACTTACATCCGCGCAGGCGTACTCAGCCGCCGTGCGCCGTTCACGTCTCTTCCTTCGTCCCCTTCGAGACGGGAACACCACAGCGGCATGCGCGGCGGCGGCCATGGCGGGATTGCCGGCCACGTACGTCCTGGACCGTAGCGCCACCGGCCTCATAATCACAGGGAAGGGGCCGGCCACCACGGCCCTGCCATGCATCTGAGCGGCGTTGACTTCAGCATTACTACCGCCAAAAGCAGCCGGGCCGGGCATGCAAGCATGCCGCCCGCTGGCCAAGTTTTTGGCTGCTGAATCCTATAATGTTTTTTTTTTGCAGGCAATTTAAAGGGCTTTATTAAAAGAAAGCACTCCTAGGACAATCAGCCAACATGCTGGTCATTAGAAAGCTTGGAGTATTTTCAGGCCAGCATTCGTTCACATTTAAAGTGCAAACACGTTTAGCACAAAGATGAGCCGAAATGTTTGCTGACATGATTACATGATGAATATCAAACAGGATAAAATCCCTAGCTAGCTCTCCAATTTCATCTAAAATAGGAGCCACAATCGAACGAGAATTGTGGCGAGTGTTCCAGAGTGAAACAAACTCCAGACAACCAGTCTTCATTATCAAATGCGTAAAACCTCTCAGCTTGGCGAATTTGGCACCATCTTGGATAGAAGAAGCTTCCATAACGAACGGGTCAGAGATGTCTGGGTAGGGTTTGCACAACGCCGCGAGTAGGGCAGTGTCCGAACGAGCAATACCAATACCACCACCTCCTCCTTGGTCGTCGGCAAAATTCAGCGCACCATCTGTAGATATCTTGATTACGCCTTGTTCCGGAGGCCTCCAGCCATGCCCCGGAAGCATCAACGGTGTAGTTCTGGGCAACTCAAGAATCGCCATGGCTTGTTTGGTCCTTCTTGCTGCATTCACAGGATCCAGAGCGTCTTCACCGTGCTTCACTCGGTTCCGCGAGTGCCAAACACTCCACATTACCGTAATAATGATGGCTCGATCTCTGTTAGTGAATCGTTGATCACATAAGATATCCCTGGCCCAAGTGGCAGGGTGTAGTCGCGGGAGACTGATCCCAAACCACGCCTTAGCTTCGTCCCAAAATCTGGATGCATGTGAGCAGTGAATCAATGCATATTTTAGGTCTTCTCCCATCGCAAGACAGATTTTACATCTGTCAGTTTCTGCTATGTGTCGTCTCTTCAGGGTGCATTCGCCGGGAAGAATTCCACGAAGGACCCTCCACCAGAATACACACACTTTGGGAACAACGTTGAGCTTCCATAAGGCATTCCACATCTGTTTATCATCCTCTGAGGTGCCGGTAGCCGATCCTTCCTCGAGAGCTAAAGGCTCTTTCTGAGTCACAAGAATACGGTACGCTGATTTAACAGTGTAGTTGCCTGACTTCTCAAAAGCCCAAGCTAGAGAGTCCTCGCCTCCATTCACACTGATAGGAATATTAAGGATCGCCTCCGCATCAGGTGCAATGAATGTGTCACGAACGAGTTGTTGCCTCCACATACCAAATCTGTATCTATCAAATCTGCAACTCTGTCTACATTGGTATTGGCTGGCTTCAACAAGGGCTTCATGGAAATAGTGCCTGGTATCCATTTGTCATTCTATGCAGAGACAGAGGTACCATCACCAATTCATTTTATTAAGACAACATCAAGAGCCTCTCTTCCCGCAATTATTGCACGCCATGTTGCCGAAGCTGACCGGGGACATGTAGCATTGTGGGCCACCTGGCAGGCCCCGGATGCCGATTTTCTACTATATGATGTGTTTTGACCTGGAAAAAAAAATCAGAAGGAAGCTTTCGAGACGAAGCGCCGTCGTCTCGAGGCGGAACTTGGGCAGAACCAATCCAGGGCTCCGGCGAAGCTGTTCTGCCGGGGAATCTTCCTCCCTGGAGGGGGAAATCGAAGACATCGTCATCACCAATGATCCTCTCATCGAGAGGGGGTCAATCTCCATCAACATATTCATCAACACCATCTCCTCTCAAACCCTAGTTCATCTCTTGTATCCGATCTTTGTCTCAAAACCTCAGATTGGTACCTGTGGGTTGCTAGTAGTGTTGATTACTCCTTGTAGTAGATGCTAGTTGGTTTATTTGGTGGAAGATCATATGTTCAGATCCTTAATGATAATTAACACTCCTCTGATTATGAACATGAACATGCTTTGTGAGTAGTTATGTTTGTTCCTGAGGACATGGGAGAAGTCTTGTTATAAGTAGTCATGTGAATTTGGTATTTGTTTGATATTTTGATGCGATGTATATTATCTTTCCTCTAGTGGTGTCATGTGAACATCGACTACATGACACTTCACCATTATTTGGGCCCAGGGGAAGGCATTGAGAAGTAATAAGTAGATGATGGGTTGCTAGAGTGACAGAAGCTTAAACCCTAGTTTATGCGTTGCTTGGTAAGGGGCTGATTTGGATCCATATGTTTCATGCTATGGTTAGATTTATATTAATTCTTCTTTCGTAGTTGCGGCTGCTTGCGAGAGGGATTAATCATAAGTGGGAGGCTTGTCTAAGGAAGGGCAGCACCCAAGCGCTGGTCCACCCACATATCAAATTATCAAAGTAACGAACACGAATCATATGAGCATGATGAAAACTAACTTGACAACAATTCCCATGTGTCCTCGGGTGCGCTTTGCTTTATATAAGAGTTCGTTCAGGCTTATCCTTTTCTACAAAAAGGATTGGGCCACCTTGCTGCACCTTGTTTACTTTTGTTACTTGTTACTCGTTACGAATTATCTCCTCATACAACTATCTGTCACCGATAATTTTAGTGCTTGCAGAGAATACCTTACTGAAAACCACTTGTCATTTCCTTCTGCTCCTCGTTGGGTTCGACACTCTTATTTATCGAAAGGACTACGATAGATTCCCTATACTTGTGGGTCATCAGACATATCAAACACCCCCAAGTTTAATTCCCGCTCGTCCTCGAGTAGGTAAATGACAAAAACAGAATTTTTGATGTGGAATGCTACCTAACATATTTATCAATGTAATCTTCTCTATTGTGGCAAGAATATTCATATCCATAAGATTCAAAACAAAAGTTTAATAATGAAATAAAAACAATAATACTTCAAGCATACTAATAAAGCAATCATGTCTTCTCAAAATAACATGGCCAAAGAAAGTTATCCCTACAAAATCATATAGTCTGGCTATGCTCCATCTTCATGACACAAAATATTCAAATTATGCACAACCCCGATGACAAGCCAAGTAATTGTTTCATACTTTTGATGTTCTCAAACCTTTTAAACTTTCACGCAATACATGAGCATGGGCCATGGATATAACACTATAGGTGGAATAGAATATGGTGGTTGTGGAGAAGACAAAAAGAAGAAGATAGTCTCACATTAACTAGGCGTATCAACGGGCTAGATATCAATGTGAGTGAGTAGGGATTACCATGAAACAGATGCACTAGAGCTATAAGTGTATGAAAGCTCAAAATAAACTAAGTGGATATGCATCCAACTCGCTTGCTCATGAAGACCTAGGGCAATTTGAGGAAGCCCATCATAGGAATATGCAAGCCAAGTTCTATAACAAAAATTTCCCATTAGTATAGGAAAGTGACAAAATAGGAGACTCTCTATCATGAAGATCATGGTGCTACTTTGAAGCACAAGTGTGGTAAAAGGATAGTAGCATTGCCCCTTCTCTCTTTTTCTCTCATTTTTTTATTTTGGTCTCTTTGGCCTCTTTTTTCTCTTCTTTTCGTCCGGTGTCTCATCCCGACTTATGGAGGAATCATAGTCTCCATCATCCTTTCCTCATATGGGACAATACTCTAATAATGATGATCATCACACTTTTATTTACTTTACAACTCAATAATTACAACTTGATACTAGAACAAATATATGACTCTATATGAATGCCTCCGGCGGGGTACCGGGGTGTGCAATGATCAAGAGTGACATGTATAAAATTATGAAAGGTGGCTTTGCCACAAATACGATGTCAACTACATGATCAGGCAAAGCAATATGACAATGATGAAGCGTGTCATAATAAATGGAAAGGTGGAAAGTTGCATGGCAATATATCTCGGAATGGCTATAGAAATGCCATCATAGGTAGTTATGGTGGCTCTTTTGAGGAAGGTATATGGTGGGTGTAAGGTACAGGCGAAAGTTGCACGGTACTAGAGAGGCTATCAATGTTGGAAGGGTGAGAGTGCGTATAATCCATGGACTCAACATTAGCCATAAAGAACTCACATACTTATTGCAAAAGTCTATTAGCTGTCGAAACAAAGTACTACACGCATGCTCCTAGGGGATAGATCGGTAGGAAAAGACCATCGCTCGTCCCCGACCGCCACTCATAAGGAGTACAATCAATAAATAAATCATGCTCCGACTTCATCACATAACGGTTCATCATACGTGCATGCTACAGGAATCACAAACTTTAACACAATTATTTCTACAATCCACAATTACTCACTAGCATGACTCTAATATCACCATCCTCATGTCTCAAAAACAATCATAAGAAATCAAACTTCTCATAATATTCAATGCACTTTTTTCCTAACCATAGACATGAGTTGTCATTTGATTAACGGGATCACATCATTAGAGAATGATGTGATTAACTTGACCCATCCGTTATCTTAGCACGATGATCGTTTAGTTTGTTGCTATTGGTTTCTCCATAACTTATACATGTTCCTATGACTATGAGATCATGCAGCTCCCGAATACCAGAGGAACACTTTGTGTGCTACCAAATGTCACAACGTAACTGGGTGATTATAAAGGTGCTCTACAGGTGTCTCCGATGGTGTTTGTTGAGTTGGCATAGATCGAGATTAGGATTTGTCACTTCGATTGTCGGAGAGGTATCTCTGGGCCCTCTCGGTAATGCACATCACTATAAGCCTTGCAAGCAATGTGACTAATGAGTTAGTTGCGGGATGATGCATTACAAAACGAGTAAAGAGACTTTCCGGTAATGAGATTGAACTAGGTATTGAGATACCGACGATCGAATCTCAGGCAAGTAACATACCGATGACAAAGGGAACAACGTATCTTGTTAAGCGATTTGACTGATAAAGATCTTCATAGAATATGTAGGAGCTAATATGAGCATCCAGGTTCCGCTATTGGTTATTGACCGGAGACATGTCTCGGTCATGTCTACATAGTTCTTGAACCCGTAGGGTCCGTGTCGTGGAATTGTCACGGCAGATGTTCTAGTGTAGGGACTTAGTCGCGAGGCCAACGCATCTATGTGGTATCTTAAAGGGATTGAGCGGAATCGTGAGACACAACACACAATATGAGGATTTAGACAGCTTCGGACCCCGGGAAACATCATCCTATAATAACCCTACATGCTGTTTGTGGTTAGGTCTCATTATGATTATGAGAAAGTCGCCGTAAGCCGGCTCTCCTCTTGGTGTCTAACCCTAGATATTGTTTTTTGTTGTCTGTCCCTCTTGGGGAGCCCTGCCCCTTCTTATATAAGTTAGAGGGACGGGTTACATGTGGAGTCCTAGTAGGATTAGGATTAGTCTATCTTCTCTTACAAGTTGATTACAAGTACGGGTCTTGCTTCCTCGTAAAGGAGATATTCCTCATGCCTTTCCTCTTAAGCCGGCCTACCATAACGTAGCCGGCCTTCTGGGCCTTGAGCCTCTTGGGCCCCCGGGTCTTGTCGCTCCTTTGATCCGCTTGCCTGGTCACCCATAAGTCGCCAGGCTCGGGCGGATCACTTAGTGAGTCGTTCAGTCAGGGCGGGTCATTAGTGAGTCGCCAAGTCCGACCGGGTTATACATCTGGCCGGGTCATACCGCAGGGTATATCCCCGACATTAGCCCCCAAGTTTAATTTGGATTTATCCATGTTAAACTAATCTGCAACATAAACACAAGAACAAATTGACAGGTTGCACTCTGGGTTAAATATTCTTGTAAGCCGGCACTTGATCATCCTTAAGTCCTTGTCATCTCCTCCTTCTGGAAAATCCGGGTCAATGGACCAACTTCGTAGTCAATTTGCTTGTAGAAGAAATATTGTAAATAAAGCATCCATTTGAGTCGGCCTTCAATGCTCTGACTTGACAAAAATATTGGTCTTCAAATATTCAACTTATATTCAGCCGACTTGAGATATAAAACTTGCTGGTTTATGATTACCAAAATTGCCGGGTTATAGATGATGCCGAGTCATAATTGTCGCCGACGCCGGTTTATGATTTTTGCAGACACCGGGTCAATCTGATTTACTCAAACTGAAAATTTGAAGATATTTCTCCCTTATATCCATAATACCTGTCGCCCCCAAGGGCCGTTTTAATCAGCATGAATAAGCTGGGACTTATCACCATGGCTTTAAATGAAATCCAGTTGTGTAGCCCCCATGAGTCGGCTATAGTCATAGTAGTGTAGCCGGGTCATCCTAGAATCGTCTTAAGCAAAGAGTAATATGCATTAGCCCCCAAGTGTCGGGTCATTATGTAATAATGAGCAGGGACTTTGTAAATATGATGATGTAAATTTGAGCAGTAACGTGTAGCCCCCAAGGGCCGACTTAGTAAGATAATACTAAGCTGGGACTTTTTATTGAAAATAATATCGTATGATGTAACCCCCATCCTGGGGCTTGAACCCATGTCCACAAGGTTAAGAGCTTTATGCTTTACCAACTGAGTAGTGGATCCTTCAATATATAATGGAATAAGGCTTGTGTATCTTGAATTTTAACAGGAGCAATTGGTAGCCCCCAAGGGCCGGCTCATTACAATGGGATGAGTCGGGTCTTCAATAAGGCCAATAAAAATGACTTTGCATTAGCCCCCAAGTATCATGGTGCATGCTTGCAGCGACATGAGACTTGCATATTTGATGTAACCTCAACTTGAATAATGTAGCCCCCAAGTGCCGGGTCGTAAGCCTGTAGCGACTCGGGATTATTTCCTCCATTGTAAAATAAATCATGCCCATTGATAAAGATAATAGCTGTGGCGCTAAAGCGACTTTGAAAACCTCAATCATAATACTGATTATTGATAATCATAATAGAAATCCAGCCATGTTGGCTATTCAAAATTTGAATAATGTAATCCGTATGAAAACCTCAATCATTCAATATCATCATTGAAAATCCAGCCATGTTGGCTATTTTCAAGAATTCAAATACCTTATCTGCTGACAAGTAAATCCGGAGTTTAAATACCCGGCGGCTCTTGGCCGATGGCGATTCAATACACCTTCATTCTAAACCGGAATTTTCATGACCCGGCGGCTTATAGCCTTTTGAGAAAAATCCAGAACGGATAATCATTTTGAAGCATCAATTTTGGTAATGAGCTTGAACTTAATCATTTACATGTCATATTTCTGCAAATCCTGCAAAGAGTTTAAACAACATATGCCCTGGCGACTTAGCGTCAAAACCAGGGCGGGTCATAATATCTCACATATAACTACTGTGATATTGAATTTATACTGCCGGCTTACATAACCTGTGCAGTAAGGGTGATAACCCAATCCTTAGAAGCCAATACTTCCACATAAATGATGATTGTCATAAACTGACGACTTATAGTCAAAAGTCAAGCCGGGTTAAGCATAAAACACTTATATATATTTGAGATATAGTCCCCAAAAGGTCTCAAGTTAAGTAATTGTGGCTGCAATAAACTTTACCAGAGACAGAATAAAACTTTTTGAGGCTTCTGATTCGGATACGATCAGTAAACCGTTTCAAAGGGGTTAAGCTAAGATTCGAATACGATCATATAGCCTCCAGTGGCTTTGGCGATGCCGATCAAGAGGGTATCGACAGCTATGTTCTCTTTGGTTCGAATACGACCTATGTTTGAACAGGAAGCCCCCAAATGACCCTGAGAGTTGTTTAACGACGCTGATTCGAATACGATCCATGTCGATTCCCAAAGGGGTTGAGCTATGATTCGGATATGATCAAGAAGCCCCCAAGTAGGTTCGGCAGTTTGCCAATCAAAAGGGTATCGACAGCTATGTTCTCTTTGGTTCGAATACGACCTATGTTTGAACAGGAAGCCCCCAAGTGACCATATAAATTTTGGCATTGCGCCGATCAAGAGGGTATTGATAGCTATGCTCGATGAGCAGGAAGCCCCCAAGTGATCATAATAAGATAAGCCGTAAGGCAGGATATCCAAGTTTGAACCGCGCATCATGGAAGCAAGTTCTTTTGGCAACCTTTAATTTTTCTGAGAACTCGAACTTGCGAGAGATTTAAATCTTTTTGAATCGGAACTTTGAACCAGATTTGAGAGCTTAAAAAGCTTTGTAAGAGACAATTTTACCTTGAGCCGGATGTTTGAACCGGATTTGAGAGCTTCAAAACTTTGCGGGAGAGAGATGTCTCTTGAACCGGATCTTGAACCGACAATTTTCTGACGGCCTTTAAATTTTGATCAATATGGCGGTGTCCTCCAGAACCGGGTTATCATTCCCTCCAATGACCCGGAGTTCCCGAGTCATGTCATTATAGCCCCCGAGTCTTAAGACGACTCGAGGAGTTGTCTTAAGATTCTCCATATTTGACAGTGATAAACCGGAATGAGTCCTTCAACATCTCAGTGATATAACTTGTCCTGCATTGGAGAACTTGCAAACGAGAGTAATTGCCCTTTTAAAGAAAGCAATATATAATATAAAAACTATACTGGATGGATTTCATCTGATATGTTAAGTCAGAAATTATCCACCGCTGAGTTGATGTTCACTATGGTGAAGCTAAAACCAATCACGGGCGAGCCGGCCGCGGGAGCAGACAGACGAATCGGCCCCAGTGCTGTAAGCCAACGCGAACGGGTGAATTAATTGCAGGCACGGCCTCGGCGAACCGATACAGACCAAACCGCTAAGGCGGTGGCTTAAACACATCCATTGAACAACTCGTGCAGGCAGGCGCGGTTTTGGTGAGTCAATGTAGACCAGGCCGCAGGGACGGAGGCTTCCACACGTCACAGAGCAACATGGCTCGGACGAACATCAGTGCAAGATGACGTTGGCACACGCTTTATATCCACAGTATAACAACCCTTCGTCATGAATAATTATCCTGCGTAAAAAATATCGCAAAACCAAGCAATTGTTTTTTGGATGAATTAATATATATGACGGAATGACATTGGAAAAATAGCACCTGATTTTTGTCGGACAAGGCGGATACTGATGCCGTACTTGTAGTAATTTCACACTACTAAGCGCAAGTCAGGCGGTTGATCCTTTTTCGTTTATAGCCTTCAACGAGAAGAAAACTGCTTTTGCTACTGCAACTCCCCAGCGAGAAGTGCTTGCAGGAGCGCAGCGTAGCACCAGGCAGCCGGCTCAGGCGGCTCAGATGGCATCAGAAGCGAGCCGGATGGCTGTGCGTACACACGCGCGCGCAGCAGCAGTAGAGGCGGGCAGCTGCGGAGGTTGGCCGTCACGCCAGTGAGTAACTGAGGCGGGTCACACCATTCTTCTCCAGGTCGTGGCGATTTGACTAATGCACATTCAAGTCTTCCAAATCACAGTGGTTTTAACAAAACCATCTCAAAGTTGCTCATGTGATATCGTACTCAAGTAGTACTTCCCAAATCACGTACTTAGTAGTTCTTTGTTAAATAGTACTCCAACCTGACAGATCACTTCTTTTCCTTTGGACTGTTTTGACGTGAAAGTATCATGCAACACCGATGGTTAATCCCGTTTGGAGTGAAGCCGCAACGGCGAAGTAGGCCACGCTGACGACGACGGTGTCTCGAGGCGGGGCGACTCGGGCGTAGGCGGACTCGGCGCGGAGAGCCGGCAACCGGCTGGAACAGCAAACCGGCGAGCGCGGCTGAATGCGGGGGCAGCTGGAGAGGTTGGAACAACAGCTTGATGCGGGTTGTGACCCAGAAACAAGGCGGCGGCTCAAAAACTGCTCCGGCGATGGCGCAGGACAGGACCAAGGCGGGTCGAAGCAGGATGCTTGAGGAATCCGTGCCAGCCGCGGGTGAAGGTGACCCGGCAGGAAGTAGCGGATTGATGGAGACGGGCAGCTCGTGGCGGCTTGAAGCACAGGGCGGCTCAGGCGCGGCGTAAAAATGCGTTGGCGAAACACAACAGCAGCCGAATCGCTCGAGGCAGGCAACGAGTGAGGGTCCAGAGGCGCTTGTGCGGCTACTCGGAATGGCGACTTTGTGAAACAGAGGCCCCCTGATACACACAGGGAGCTTGGGGCGGCCATGGCGTAAGTCAGCAGCTGAGACGGTTTGGAGGGACCCGGCGAATCCGCAGAGGAGGGGCGGATCGGCAATGCTCCGGCGGGCAGAGCGAAGAGGCCGCGGGGGCGAGCCACGGGGGACTCGACGACGGCGGCTCAGAGGCCACGCCGGCCAAGGGAGGCAGCACGGAAGCTGGGTCAACGCCGCATCCACTTCCGGGTCGTGCCTGTGTCCACTTCCAGATCGTGATTGATTTTTCTCCCTTTTTTTTGAAAATAGGCAAACATGATTTGGACTCGTAACAAAAACAAACTCGGACCACGAGTTGGGGTAGTGTCATGAACTCGGCGACTTGTCGAAGCGTTTCTGAAGCCACTTAAATTTCTTTTGATCTCTGCAGAACTTTGCGGGCAGCGGATTGGACCGATCTTTACTCCGGCTAGTCTTGGTTAATTTCAGGGCAGTCTTTGCACCTGATGTAGCCCTAATCTCACCAACTCAATAACTCATACTGGCAGCTTCAACTCCATCACGATTTCTACTCGTCAAACGATGAATCTGCCGACTCTATCCAAGGTTGCCCGTGCCGGGTTACCGTGCGTGATTGTTTCCTGGCTCTTCATATGATCAATTACAAGCTTCTCGATCCCTAGAAAAAATCCCTTCAAGAACTCAATACCACCGTGCGCAGGCCCCACGGTAGGCGCCAACTGTCGTGGAATTGTCACGGCAGATGTTCTAGTGTAAGGACTTAGTCGCGAGGCCAACGCATCTATGTGGTAGCTTGAAGGGGTTGAGCGGAATCGAGAGACGCAACACACAATACGAGGATTTAGACAGCTTCGGACCCCGGGAAACATCATCCGGTAATAACCCTACATGTTGTTTGTGGCTAGGTCTCATTATGATTATGAGAAAGTCGCCGTAAGCCGGCTCTCCTCTTGGTGTCTAGCCCTAGATATTGTTTCTTGTTGCCTGTCCCTCTTGGGGAGCCCTGCCCCTCCTTATATAAGTTAGAGGGGCGGGTTACATGTGGAGTCCTAGTAGGACTAGGATTAGTCTATCTTCTCTTACAAGTTGATTACAAGTCCGGGTCTTGCTTCCTCGTAAAGGAGATATTCCTCACGCCTTTCCTCTTAAGCTGGCCTACCATAACGTAGCCGGCCTTCTGGGCCTTGAGCCTCTTGGGCCCCCGGGTCTTGTCGCTCCTTTGATCCGCTTGCCTGGTCACCCATAAGTCGCCAGGCTCGGGCGGATCACTTAGTGAGTCGTTCAGTCAGGGCGGGTCATTAGTGAGTCGTCAAGTCCGGCCGGGTTATACATCTGGCCGGGTCATACCGTGGGGTATATCCCCGACAGTCCGCATGCTTAACGTTCGGTGACGATCGGTATTACGAGTTTATGTGTTTTGATGTACCGAAGATAGTTCGGAGTCCTGGATGTGATCACGGACATGACGAGGAGTCTCGAAATGGTCGAGACATAAAGATTGATATATTGGACGACTATATTCAGACACCGGATGAGTTCTGGGGGTCACCGGATATTTATCAGAGTGCCGGGGAGGGGGGGGGGGTTATCGGAACCCCCGGGGGAACTAATGGGCCAACATGGGCCTTGTGGGAGAGAGAGCAGAAGGCCTAGGGCTGGCCGCCCCCCTTGGGAGTCCGAATTGGACAAGGAGGGGGGCGGCGCCCCCTCTTTCCTCCCTCTCTCCCTCTCCTTCCTTTCCCCTTCCTCCTTCCTAGTTAAACTAGGAAAGGGGAGTCCTACTCTCACTAGGAGGAGGACTCCCCCCTCTCCTTGGCGCGCCCCATGGCCGGCCGACCTCCCCCTTGCTCCTTTATATACGGGGGCAGGGGCACCCTAGAACACACAAGTTGATTGTTTCCAGCCGTGTGCGGTGCCCCCTCCACCATAATCCACCTCGGTCATATCGTAGTGGTGCTTAGGCGAAGCCCTGTTCCGGTAGCATCATCATCACCTTGATCACGCCGTCATGCTGACGAAGCTCTCCCTCGAAGCTCAACTGGATCGTGAGTTCGTGGGATGTCACCGAGCCGAACGTGTGCAGATCACGGAGGTGTCGTACCTTCGGTGCTAGGATCAGTCGATCATGAAGACGTACGACTACATCAACCGCGTTGTCAGAATGCTTCCGCTTACGGTCTACCAGGGTAGATGGACAACACTCTTCCCTCTCGTTGCTATGCATCACCATGATCTTGCGTGTGCGTAGGATTTTTTTTGAAATTACTGTGTTCCCCAACACCAACAACAGGTCTATGTTTATTTTTAGTATCGTGTCTAGCAATTCTAGCAGCTTCATCACAGAAGTAAATAACATGCCCATCAATATTATTGACCAAGAGATCCTTAACCATAGCAATACTAGGTTCAACTTTAATTTTCTCAAAGGGTGTAGGTATTCTAGCATTACTCTTACGAACCACAGTTGGAGCTTTACATGATCCTTTATTCTAACAGGGAAAGGTGGTTTATCAATATAAGCGGAAGGAACAATAGGATCAACATTATAAGTGATAGTCTTTTATTTAACTTTAATAGGTTCAACTACCTTTACTTCAATGGGAGGATGATATTTAAACCACTTCTCCTTAGGGAGATCAACATGACTAGCAAATGATTCACATAAAGAAGCTACTATCTCAGAGTCAAGTCCACATTTAGTGTTAAATTCACAAAAAGCATCGGTATCCATAAAAGATTTAACACAATCAAACTTAGGTGTTATACCTGATTCCTTACCTTCATCGAGTTCCCAATCTTCAGAGTTACGTTTAATTCTTTCCAATAAATCCCATCTGAATTCAATAGTCTTCATTATAAAAGAACCAGTACAAGAAGTATCGAGCATGGAGCGATTATTGAGAGAAAGCCGAGCATAATTTTTTGGATAATAGTTTCTCTAGAGAGCTCATGATTGGGGCATGAATATAACATTGACTTAAGCCTCCCGCAAGCTTGAGCGACACTTTCTCCTTCGTGATATATGATCACGATGAACCAGATGTATAGGATAAAACTTTTGATGAAATTCCAATTTCAATCGGTTGTAGTTCCATGATCCAATATTATCACATAGCCTAAATCATGTCAATGCCTTTCCCTTCAAACATAGAGGGAAGACCTTCTTCTTGATAACATCCTCAGGCATACCTGCAAGCTTAAATAATCCACAAACTTAATTCATCCACATAGATTAGGTGCATATCGGGATGTAATGTTCCATCTCCTGTAAAAGGATTAGCTAGAAGTTTCTCTATCATACCCGAAGGAATTTCAAAGTAAACATTTTCAGTAGGTTCATTAGGTTGAGGAGCAACTCTTTGCTCTACTGGTCGGGGTGAAGATAACCTGAACAAGCCCCTCAAAGGATCACTTTCCATAGTAACAAGTGACAGTAAATTTCAGCACACTATATAAAATTTTCCTTACCAAATTCTACCTACCAAAGCGCTTCAGTCCTCGGCAACGGCGCCAGAAAAGAGTCTTGATGACCCACAAGTATAGGGGATCTATCGTAGTCCTTTCGATAAGTAAGAGTGTCAAACCTAATGAGGGGCAGAAGGAAATGACAAGCAGTTTTCAGTAAGGAATTCTCTGCAAGCACTGAAATTATCGGTAACAGATAGTTTTGTGATAAGGTAATTCATAATGGGTAACAAGTAAATAAAGTAAAAAAGGTGAAGTAAGGTGGCCCAATCCTTTTTGTAGCAAAGGACAAGCCTGGACAAACTCTTATATAAAGGAAAGCGCTCCCGAGGACACATGGGAATTATCGTCAAGCTAGTTTTCATCATTGAGGGAGTCCTGGATTAGGGGGTGTCCGGATGGCCGGACTATACCTTCAGCCGGACTCCTGGACTATGAAGATACAAGATTGAAGACTTCGTCCCATGTCCGGAAGGGACTTTCCTTGGCGTGGAAGGCAAGCTTGGCGATACAGATATGTAGATCTCCTACCATTGTAACCGACTTTGTGTAACCCTAACCCTCTCCGGTGTCTATATAAACCGAAGGGTTTTAGTCCGTAGGACAACATATAGAACAACAATCATACCATAGGCTAGCTTCTAGGGTTTAGCCTCTCCGATCTCGTGGTAGATCTACTCTTGTACTACCCATATCATCAATATTAATCAAGCAGGACGTAGGGTTTTACCTCCATCAAGAGGGCCCGAACCTGGGTAAAACTTCGTGTCCCTTGCCTCCTGTTACCATCCGGCCTAGATGCACAGTTCGGGACCCCCTACCCGAGATCCGCCGGTTTTGACACCGACATTGGTGCTTTCATTGAGAGTTCCTCTGTGTCATGGCCGTCAGGCTTGATGGCTCCTACGATCATCAATAGCGATGCAGTCCAGGGTGAGACCTTCCTCCCCGGACAGATCTTCGTCTTCGACGGCTTCGTACTGCGGGCCAATTCACTTGGCCATTTGGAGCAGATCGAAAGCTATGCCCCTGGCCGTCAGGTCAGATTTGGAAGTTTAAACTACACGGCCGACATCCGCGGGGACTTGATCCTCGACGGATTCGAGCCACTACCGAGCGCGCCGCACTGTCACGACGAGCATGATCTAGCTCTGCCGCCGAACAGTACCCTGGAGGCCGCACCCGCATTGGTTTCGGCCCTTAATTCTGAGCCAACTGCGCCAATCGAGGATGGGTGGTTGGACGCCGCCTCGGGGGCTGCGATCTCAATGGCGATCAAGCCGAACACTAGCCGCGCACTCCGCGAGACTCGTGACTCCAAGGAGCCGGACTCCTCTCCGGACTCCAAACCCTCCGCGCCCCTGCCGATCGAATCCGATTGGGCGCCGATCATGGAGTTTACTGCCGCAGACATCTTTCAGCACTCGCCTTTCGGTGATATTTTGAAGACACTAAAGTCTCTCTCTTTATCAGGAGAGCCCTGGCCGGACTACGGTCAACAAGGTTGGGATACGAACGATGAAGAAATTCAAAGCCCACCCACCACCCACTTTGTAGCCACTGTCGACGATTTAACCGACATGCTCGATTTCGACTCCGAAGACATCGACGGTATGGACGCCGATGCAGGAGACGATGAAGAACCAGCGCCTATTGGGCCCTGGAAAGCCACCTCGTCATATGACATATACATGGTGGACACCCCAAAAGAAGGAGATGGCGATGGGACAGCGGAGGATGACCCCTCCAAGAAACAGCCTAAGCGCCGGCGTTAGCGGCGCCGCTCAAAATCCCGTCAAAGCAAATACGGTGATTCCAGTATGGGAGATAATAATACTTCGAAGAGTGCCGAAGAAAACCACCTCCAGCAAGATTCAGCACAGGAGGATGGAGAAGCCAGCCCTCATGAGAGAGGGGCAGACAGAGAGGTCGAGGACGATAATTGTATGCCTCCCTCTGAAGACCAGGCAAGCCTCGACGACGACGAATTCGTCGTGCCAGAGGATCCCGTTGAGCAAGAGCGTTTTCAACGCAGGATTATGGCTACGGCAAGAAGCCTCAAGAAAAAACAACAACAGCTTAGAGCTGATCAAGATTTGCTGGTCGACAGATAGACTGAAGTCCTTGCGGCCGAAGAGCATAAACTCGAACGCCCCTCCAAGAGCTACCCAAAGCGCAGGGTGCTACCCCGACTAGAGGAGGAAGCACTTAAACCTATATCACCAGCACTTGATACGGCTGACCGGCCACCTCGTGGCCGCGACAGAGAGGCCTCTCGGCCCTCCACTCAAGCCACACCCCGTACCAAGGCACGGGAAAATGCGCCAGACCTGCGAGATATGTTGGAGGACAAGGCAAGGCAAACAAGATCAATCTACGGATCACGTGGGCGCCCCACGACTCGAGACAGTAACCGTCATGTCGAACACAAATCTGGTAGGGCCGAACACACTAGAAAAAGCTCATTGGAGCTACATCGTGATATAGCCCAGTATAGAGGCGTCGCACACCCACTATGCTTCACAGACGAAGTAATGGATCATCAAATCCCCGAGGGTTTCAAACCCGTAAACATCGAATCATATGATGGCACAACAGATCCTGCGGTATGGATCGAGGATTATCTCCTTCATATCCACATGGCCCGCGACGATGATCTCCACGCCATCAAATACCTCCCACTCAAGCTTAAAGGACCAGCTCGGCATTGGCTTAACAGCTTGCCAGCAGGATCAATCGGTTGCTGGGAGGACCTGGAAGCTGCATTCCTCGACAATTTCCAGGGCACCTATGTGCGACCACCAGACGCCGATGACCTAAGCCACGTAATTCAGCAGCTAGAGGAATCGGCCAGGCAATTCTGGACACGGTTCCTAACAAAGAAAAATCAAATAGTCGACTGTCCGGACGCAGAGGCCCTAGCATCCTTCAAGCACAATATCCGTGATGAGTGGCTTGCCCGGCACCTTGGACAGGAAAAGCCGAAATCTATGGCAGCACTCACGACACTCATGACCCGCTTTTGCACGGGAGAAGACAGTTGGCTTGCTCGTAGCAACAATATGACCAAGAACCCTGGTAATTCGGATACCAGGGACAGTAGTGGCAGGTCGCGTCGCAACAAGCAGAAGCGCCGCATTAATGGCGACAATGCTGAGGATACGGCAGTTAATGCCGGATTCAGAGGCTATAAATGCGGTCAGCAGAAAAAGCCATTCAACAGAAATCCTAGGGGCCCGTCCAGTTTGGACCGAATACTCGACCGCTTGTGCCAGATACATGGCACCCCTGAAAAGCCGGCCAATCACACTAACAGGGATTGTTGGGTGTTCAAGCAGGCAGGCAAGTTAAATGCCGAAAATAACGACACGGGGCTGCATAGCAATGATGATGAAGAGCCCCGGCCGCCGAACAACAGTGGACAGAAGGGTTTTTCCCACAAGTGCGGACGGTGAACATGATATACGCAACCCACATCCCCAAGAGGGAGCGGAAGCGCGCGTTAAGGGACGTATACGGGGTAGATCCAGTCGCCCCAAAGTTCAACCCATGGTCCTCCTGCCCAATCACTTTTGATCGAAGGGACCATCCCACTAGCACCCGTCATGGTGGAATCGCCGCATTAGTTCTAGACCCAATCATTGACGGATTTCATCTCACTAGAGTCACGGCGGCAGCAGCCTGAACCTGCTTTACCAGGATACAATGCGAAAAATGGGCATAGATCCCTCGAGGATTAAGCCCACCAAAACGACCTTTTAAGGCGTAATACTAGGTGTAGAGGCCAACTGTACAGGCTTAGTCACACTTGAAGTGGTCTTCGGATCTCTGGATAATTTCCGAAGCGAGGAGTTAATCTTCGACATAATCCCATTCCGCAGTGGCTATCACGCACTGCTCGGGCGAACCGCATTCGCCAAGTTCAATGCGGTACCGCACTACGCATACCTTAAGCTCAAGATGCCAGGCCCTCGAGGAGTAATTACGGTCAACGAAAACACCGAACGCTCCCTCCGAACGGAGGAGCACACGGCTGCCCTTGGAGCGGAAGTACAAAGCAGCCTCGCCAAGCAGTTCTCCGGTCCGGCCATTAAACGTCCGGACACCGTCAAGCGCGCCCGGAGTAACCTATAACAAGACCGCCTGACATGTTCCGAGCAGGCGTAGCAATGCGGCCCCAACCCCAGCCCTCGCAAAAATGCGACGCCAGTGCTCCGCGTACATAACCACGCTCTAAAAATACTATGGGTACAGGGGGAGGGGCACCATCACGGCACGCCCGAAACACGGCTTAAACCGCACCAGGGGCTGCCGATTTTTTAATTTTCTCTTACTTTCAGGACTCCATTCTTCGGAAGGCCTGTTTGGCAGTTCAATTGCCGCACAAACGATGCAAGAACCAGGGAAGCAGACAAGCCATGCCGCATTACGGAACTCCCAGGTGGTCTCTATCACAAGCAGTATATTTGTTTCGCATACCATTCCGCAGCCTGCCCCTGGAACGGACATGTTAAATAGTCCAACCTTTTGCTTATCGCATTATTTGTATCGTTCTGCTTTGATCGTAGCCCTTTTTAATAAACAATGCATAGCTTTTGTCTATTTTTGCATTACTCTTTTTTTTACAAATATATGTTCCTTAACGATATGTTGCACCCATAGACTTTGGTACGGCCAAAATACGCCAGGGGCTTTAGTACCCCTCAATATGGTGTGAGAAGTCTGAACACTTTAACAAGTGCGGCACCCCGAACTTATAGCATTATATGCCTCGGCTCTGAATCATGTCTTGTGTCAATAGTTGGGTTTGCCCGGCTCCTATGTCTTGGTGTCTTACGTTCCGCTGTGTCGGCTAAGGTAGCACTAGGAGAACTACTGCGATTGTGCCCCAGTTGAGCTGGGTCGAGCACCTCAGTAGAGAAAGCTAAAACTGACTGTCATGATGAAGCGAGAGCTGGTCGCTGTTCGAGAGGTTTTTCGAGTCCCTAAAGACTTATGCCGCTTAGAGCGAGGAGTCGGCTCTGTCCGGCCAAGGCGTGGATAGCGCCCCGAACTCGGTCTTCCGAATACCAGGGGCTTCGCTGAAATTTAAAATTATAGAATTCTATGGCTAAGTGAGAGTGTTCACGCATTATAGTCCGATTGCCTTGTTCATTGTGCTGAGTGCCTCCCTCGAAGGACCCAAACATGGGAAAAAGAGCGCTCAGGTTTATCCCCGAACACCCCAGCACTAGCGGCACGGGGGCAGAAGCCGACGACTCGCCATCTCTCAGAATTGATAAACAGCCGCACAGAAGGTAATATTTTAAATTCCAACAGCATTGCTTAGCGCATATGAACAAGTTTTCAGCGCACAGGACAAAACAAGCGAGTTTTACTCAAAAATTACATCCCTGAAACATTCATCCGCCACAAGGCGGGCACCCTTCAGAACATCCGTATAATAATTCTCGGGCTTGCGATGCTCTTTCCCCGGCGATGGCCCGTCCTTCACAAGCTTCTCAGCATCCAGCTTGCCCCAGTGCACCTTAGCACGGGCAAGGTCCCTATGGGCACCTTCAATGCAGACGGAGCGCTTGATGACTTCGAGCCTTGGACAGGCCCCCACCAGCCGCCGCACCAGCCCGAAATAGCTCCCAGGCAGAGCCTCTCCAGGCCACAGCCGAACTATGAGGCCCTTCATGGCCTGTTCGACCGCCTTGTGGAGCTCGACCAGTTGCTTCAGCTGGTCGCTCAGGGGCACAGGGTGTCCGGCCTCAGCATACTGAGACCAGAACACCTTCTCTGTCGAGCTGCCCTCCTCGGCTCGATAGAATGCGGCAGCATCAGACACGCTACGGGGAAGATCTCCAAATGCTCCTGGAGAGCTCTGGATTTGGGTAAGTAACAAGTAACTCACGCTTATGTGTTTGCTTTGCATAAAGAATGCCTTACCCGCCGCTATCTTTTTCACCGCATCCAACTCCTGGAGGGTCTTCTGGGATTCGGCCTTGGCAGACTTGGCATTTTCAATAGCCATCGCGAGCTCGGACGCTCGCGTCTTTGAGTCAAGCTCCAAACTCTCATGTTTTTTCATGAGAGCCTGGAGCTCTTGCTGCACCTTGCCAACCTAGGCCTCATACTTCTCCCGCTCGGTGCGCTCCGTGGCCGCCCTCTTCTCGGCCTCGACCAGCGCTTGCTTAAGGGTCGCCACCTTCGACGTGGCCCCTACAATAGCCACAATAATCCTATCATTTTTTGCAGTTGCACCTTTTTTTATATATATTTAAACAAGGTATTTCTTACCTTCCTTGTCCTCAAGCTGCTTCTTGGCACGCCCGAGCTCTTGCTCGGACTGCTCGAGGTTCTGCTTTAGCGTGTCCACTTCCCCAGTCAGTGCGGCGGACGCCAGCAGAGAAGCCTGCATATGCATATTGACTCCTTTTTGTTAGACTCATGCGAATCTTATTTGATCCTCTCTTCGGCTTTTCTTCCCGAACGCCCAACAGAGCATTAGGGGCTACTGTCTATGCGGTAATATTATTTACACATTCTTTACTTACCTCAAAGCCTGTTAAAAGGCTAGTACAAGCTTCAGTCAGTCTGCTCTTGGCGAACTGAACCTTCTGGACCACCGTACTCATAATGGTGCGGTGCTCCTCGTCGATGGAGGCGCCTTTGAGCACCTCCAACAGATTGTCCGGCGCCTCCGGTTGGACGGGGGTCACCGGCACGGTGGGCTTGCTCCTCTTGGAAGGAGGTCGCCCGTCGGACTCTCGAACCTTTGAAGGTTCCGGAGCGGTGTCCGGCCTAGAGCCCGACTTGGAGCCCTGGGGGGTTTTATCCCCTTTACCCCTGGAGTCCAGGGGGTCGCCTTGCGGCGCCTCCAGGACCACCTCCTCTTGGCTTGGAACCTGTTGGGACAACACTTCGGCGTCGTCCGTAGGGCGGGGGGAGGAAGCCGTCGGAAGCGAATTCACATCCGACGAGTCCAGTGAACCGCTTGACGACGCGTCGAGCTGGTCTTTGGGTGGGCTGCATAAACATATTCGACATAAGGGAAAGCTGTGCAATAAAGGAATACTATGAATTACTCTGGTATCCCGATACTTACGATTTCGCCAAGGGCTTGGCCCTGAGCGGCCACTCCTCTCCGCCGTCGTCGGCGTCGGTGGAGTAGTCCGGAGGAAGGGTTTTCCCCTTCTTGGACCCTTTGGCCTCCCCAGTGAGGGCGGCCTTCCTTTTCTTCTCTCCCCCCGCTGGAGGGGGAGAGATCTCTTCTTCCTCCTCCTCGTCTTCAGGGGAGGAATGCACCTTGGAGCCGTCAGATGATGAACCCGAGACCTCCCGGCGCCGGGCACTTTTTCGAGTCCCCGTGGCCTTCTTCGTGGCCTTCTTCTCCGGCACCACATAGGGTGCCGGAACCAGCAACTTCGCCAAGCAGGCATCGGCTGGGTCTTCGGGCAAAGGAGCCGGACAATCGATCTGTCCAGACTTCGCTTGCCAAACCTGTCAAAGGCAACGGAGTTTAGATTCCGCATAGAGTTAAACTATGAAAAACTAATACCCTGTAAAAGGCAGAAACAACTTACCGCGCTGGTGTGATGCTGCGCGCTGAACCCGCCATCCTCGGTAGCGGATGCAGGAGCCTCGGCGCCCTTGAGAAGTACCTTCCAGACATCTTCGTACGTCGTGTCGAAGATCCTGCTCAGAGTTTGGTGCCGCACCGGGTTGAACTCCCATAGATTGAAGGCCCGTTGTTGACACGGGAGGATCCGGTGGATGAGCATGACCTGGACTACGTTGACAAGCTTGAGCTGCTTGTCCACCAGGGTTTGGATGCATGTTTGCAGTCCAGTCACCTCTCCTTTACTGCCCCATGACAGGCCCGTCTCTTTCCAGGATGTGAGCCGCGTTGGGGGTCCGGACCGGAACTCCGGGGCTGCGACCCACTCAGGGTCGCGCGGCTCGGTGATGTAAAACCACCCCGATTGCCACCCCTTCAGGGTCTCCACAAAGGATCCCTCGAGCCATAAGACGTTGGGCATCTTGCCCACCATGGCGCCTTTGCACTCCGCCTGGTTGCCGCGCACCACCTTCGGCTTGACATTGAAAGTCTTGAGCCATAGGCCGAGATGGGGGCGGATGCAGAGGAAAGCCTCGCACACGACGATAAACACCGAGATGTTGAGGATGAAATTCGGGGCCAGATCATGGAAATCCAGGCCGTAGTAGAACATGAGTCCCCGGACGAATGGGTGGATAGGAAAGCCCAGTCCACGGAGGAAGTGGGGAAGGAACACTACCCTCTCATGGGGCCTTGGGGTGGGGAGGAGCTGCCCCTCTTCGGGAAGCCGGTACGAGATGTCGTTAGACAAGTATCCGGCCTTCCTCAGTTTTTTGATGTGTCCCTCCGTGACGGAGGAGACCATCCACTTGCCTCCTGCTCCAGACATGGCTGGAGAAGGTTGAGGTGGGGAGTGCGGACTTGGGCGCTGGAGCTCAAGTGCGCGAAAATGGATAGGCAAAGGAGGAGGAAGGCGTAGGTGAAAAGGTGGATCCTTATCCCCTTATATGGGTGGACGCAACTACGTGTCCCCACCAGCCTGGTAAAACTCGCTTATCTCCAAGCGCCGTAATCAATGGCGCGGTTGGGTTACCCACGCCCGTATTGATAAGAATCCCGGAATAAGGGGACACGATCTTTGCTTTAACAAGACGTGTCAAGGAAACCGCTTCGCATGACGCGCTGAGGTGGGATAATAAAACGATTCGAATAAAGGCTTGGCCGTGGTGCATCACACTACGGAATACGTCAGCAGATTAGATTTGTGTAAATATTATTCTCTCTATGGCAATATGTGGAAACTTATTTTGCAGAGCCGGACACTATCTTTGTGTTCAAAATCTTCTATGAAGTACTTGGAGGAGGAACCCGCCTTGCAATGCCAAAGACAATCCGCGCGCCGGACTCGTCGTCATTGAAGCCTGGTTCAGGGGCTACTAAGGGAGTCCTGGATTAGGGGGTGTCCGGATGGCCGGACTATACCTTCAGCCGGACTCCTGGACTATGAAGATACAAGATTGAAGATTTCGTCCCGTGTCTGGAAGGGACTTTCCTTGGCGTGGAAGGCAAGCTTGGCGATACGGATATGTAGATCTCCTACCATTGTAACCGACTTTGTGTAACCCTAACCCTCTCCGGTGTCTATATAAACCGGAGGGTTTTAGTCCGTAGGACAATATATAGAACAACAATCATACCATAGGCTAGCTTCTAGGGTTTAGCCTCTCCGATCTCGTGGTAGATCTACTCTTGTACTACCCATATCATCAATATTAATCAAGCAGGACGTAGGGTTTTACCTCCATCAAGAGGGCCCGAACCTGGGTAAAACTTCGTGTCCCTTGCCTCCTGTTACCATCCGGCCTAGACGCACAGTTCGGGACCCCCTACCCGAGATCCGCCGGTTTTGACACCGACAATCATGCTCATATGATCTGCGTTCGTTACTTTGATAATTTGATATGTGGGTGGACCGGTGCTTGGGTATGCCCTTCCTTGGACAAGCATCCCACTTATGATTAACCCCCCTCGCAAGCATCCGCAACTACAAAAGAAGAATTAAGCTAAACCTAACCATAGCATGAAACATATGGATCCAAATCAGCCCCTTACGAAGCAACGCATAAACTAGGGTTTAAACTTCTGTCACTCTAGATACCCATCATCTACTTATTACTTCCCAATGCCTTCCCCTAGGCCCAAACAATGGTGAAGTGTCATGTAGTCGACGTTCACATAACACCACTAGAGGAAAGACAACATACATCTCATCAAAATATCGAACAAATACCAAATTCACATGACTACTTATAACAAGACTTCTCCCATGTCCTCAGGAACAAATGTAACTACTCACAAATCATATTCATGTTCATAATCAGAGGGGTATTAATGTGCATAAAGGATCCGAACATATAATCTTCCACCGAATAAACCAAATAGCATCAACTACAAGGAGTAATCAACACTACTAGCAACCCATAGGTACCAATCTGAGGTTTTGAGACAAAGATCGGATACAAGAGATGAACTAGGGTTTGAGAGGAGATGGTGCTGGTGAAGATGTTGATGGAGATTGACCCCCTCCCGATGAGAGGATCGATGGTGATGACGATGGTGATGATTTCCCCCTCTCGGAGAGATGTTTCCTCGGCAGAACAGCTCCGCTGAAGCCCTAGATTGGTTCCGCCTCAAGACGGCAGCGCTTCGTACCGAAAGCCTCATTATTTTTTCCAGAGAAAAAGACACCTTATACCAGAAGATGGGCATCAGAGGGCCTTCTAGGTGGCCCACGAGGCAGGGGGCGCGCCCAGGGGGTTAGGGCGCGCCCTCCACCCTCGTGGACAGTGGCTGGCCCCCCTCTGGTGCTTTCTTCATCCAATATTTTTAATATATTCCAAAACTGATTTTCGTGGAGTCTCAGGACTTTTGGAGTTGTGCAGAATAGGTCTCTATTATTTTCTCCTCTTCCAGTCTAGAATTCCAGCTGTCGGCATTCTCCCTCTTCATGTAAACCTTGTAAAAAAAGAGAAAAGGCATAAGTATTGTAACATAATGTGTAATAACATCCCATAATGCAATAAATATCGATATAAAAGCATGATACAAAATGGACATATCAAGGCCACTCATATGATTCCTTGTTGTGATTAGCTAGCTAGGTCTACGTTTGCCACTAATATACCCATCTGTCATGTTTGTATATTAATTGCCATATTATAGTATTTGCAGAAACTATGGAGCACCGAGACTTGGAAGCAGAACAATTATTGGGGGATATAATCCGCGACGGAGGTGATGTCTTGTCATATCTCAACGACACCGATGGTCTGGAAGGAGAGGGTGAAGTAGGCTCCGGTGATCGAACAATGGAGGGGGAAGGACATGATCATGATGGCTCCGGTGACCGAATGCCGGTGGAAGAAGGAGATCGTGATGACGGTTCCGTTGTGCGAACGGAGTCCGGCCAGGTATCTATACCTATACTAATTTTGGACTCTCTAGAAATTACCACATTAATTAGTAATTAAGAGCCGTTAATCTGGTGGGACCATGTTATTACGGTGTAGATCAACCCGTATAATTGTATCATGTTTGTATCACATCTGGGTCCTAAAACTAACCACCATCACCCCGCAAAAAAAAACTAACCACCATCTATAGATCCATCTACAACCATTGGATGAAACAATAGATCGCACAAATAATCCAAACGATTCTCTCTTTCTCTCCTTCGTCCATGTCATGAGTCAGGATTTATACTATTAAAAAAAGTGATAAATCACCGTTCCCTCAACCAGACAATCCAAACGTCCTCTCCTTCTCTCCTTCCTCCTCACGAAGGAGCAAATTACAATTGGTTTCCCTTTGCCCGATCTGCCGATGCGTCTTCCCCAACCCTCCTCCACCTCTTCTGCTCTCGCATCCAACAAAGTTGCAGCATTAGCCAAACTTTTCGTAGTCTCCGGCTACTGGATCTCCCCTCCATGACGTCCCCAACATCCAAGTTCTATCGGCAATGTCCAGTTTATTATTAAAAAGATATCTCCCCCGATCGGATCGGAAGCCCCGACAGCGACCAGCGACCTCCACATATATGCCAGGGATGTCCCCTCGAGCTCCACCCTCTAGCTATATGTTTGGGGATTTCTACCAAGGTCTTCAGCAGCGCCTTCATCATGGCCAGCTCCAGGTTGGTTCCGTTGGATCCTAACAACTCGCCAAATTCTCTCACGTGCGTGCGTTGTATGTGTTAATTTGAAGCCGGCGTTAAACATCAATCCAACTGCTTGCTGTTGCTGTACGTGCGTGTCCAGCCAGTTGAGATCAGTATATTTCGTGAGTTCAGGCCAGCTCTTTACATCAATCAAAGGCTGCCTCTATAAGGTATAACTGCAACTAAAGGATCACACCATGGAAGCAAAGTCTATTAGACTGCTTTGTTGTACGACTGCGTGCAGCTACTGTTTTGAGTAACCGGGTTGGGGAGACAAGATTGCATTTAATGATCTTTGGTAATCAGGTTTAGATCTATCTGAAAGCAACAGTGTGAGGAAAGAAAACAAGACATTCGAGCTTTCATCAAGTTAGGTTCAACCCCACCCAGAGTTCTTGCTGAGCCGATGGGGTTGCTCAGAACATCCGCCAACAGGTTCAGGTAAGACGAACCCTTAATTACGTTACAATTCCTGCTTTAGCCTGATTATTTCTGTACACTAACTTCAAGGCCAGCCAGAAAGTTGGAAGAGAACGTTGAAGCTTCGATCTCGCTGCCATCCCGCTCCCTAAGCCTCTAATTGATTTGTGTTGCTTCTGCTCAAGGAGGAGTACTGATGGCCTCTGATCGACTATAAAAACAAATCAAGCACACACAGACGCATCAGATGGTCAATTAAATCAACCCACATCAAAGTGCCTTAGGGGCAGGCAGTTGTGACATAGAAGAAAGCTTTGGTAAGGCCGGCATGATGAGAATATAACCTGTATGCCGCTGCATGCCACTCCATCAGAAGATTCTCTGTAATTGTTGGAGAGCAGAGCATGTTATGGTGTCCAACTCCAAATTACCAGACCTATGTGCATGCTTTTTTCGTTCTGCATCACGCACATCTGCGATGGACAGAAGCAGCCTATGATGAACTCCCAAGAAAACCGCTTTGAAGATTGAGAGCGCTCAAGAGGGTATGAGATATTTCACTTATGGTTTTATTCTCTTTTTCGAGTTTTCTTATAACTTAGTGCCGTATTATATTTCGTTCTTTTTCACAGAATGGTATGTACACTATATGATACAATTTATAGCCTGAGAAAGCAATTACACTGTTGGCCTAGCGCTCTGAACGCCATAATGCATGGAGACTGCAGATAACCTGGGATTGTTCAAAGAAGTGCTACGGGGCGCGTTGTTCCGCAAGGCGCGACTGCTTCTGTCCCTTTCAATAGACCAGGAAAACCAGGAGCTTCACAGATACAGGTTGAGGTATGTAATCTTCTATTATACGCAAATGATATTCAGAATGTACATAGTAATTTAGATTGTGCAATGCAGAGATTCAGGCGTATATATAAGCATGTACCGTATGTTGGTTGCTCCATTGAGGGTACACTATATAAATTTATAAAAATATAATATACAGTACAATTTATCGCATACATTATCACAATCTGTCCTTTAAATTACAAATTCTGTTCCCTACCAATAGTAGTAATAATCTGATGCCTTAATGCTCTGTCTGAGTGAGTTGCCGGATCTCAGTTTCTCTTGGGCTGTAGCGATTGCTGGGTGTTCGAGCAGGAGTAGCTTCATAGCCTACAGCACGGAAATGTGTGGCGTCAAGAAGCTTCAATTGCCGACGATGGTCTGGCATTCATCTCTATAGCATAAACATCATGCACGTCATTGATGCATGCCTATATGTGTATAGCGATGAAACATGATCAGCAGGCTAGGACGTCTGATGCCGATAGATTGGTATTGATTGGCGCAATCATATATTTGTACCGATATATATATCTTCCACCGTAACATTTATCTTTGACCACATGGAAGTGAAATCCATGTAAAATCTTTGTGACCATGATGATATTGAAAAGAGTAATGTAAGAGATGGATTGGTTGCACCGTATATGCATGATATAAAATCTAACATGGAAGAAAAAACGGAATATGAAAAGTGGTAAAAGCACATGATATGTTATCCTTCAGAACTTTGTCCGATTTTCAGCTATTCGATCTACCAGATGTTATTTCTTCTTCCCAGATTCATTGTTCTCACTTCGAAGGTTTGAACATAGAACGCTTATTAGTATTCTTCTATGATTACTAATCTATACAATCAATTTGTAACAAAGATCATGACTAACCTTGACGTACATGGAGAAAACGTTACACGAAAAGGCATACAAGCAGTTTGTTTCAACCGTCCTGATGTGCGCCTCTGTCATGGCCGAGGTGCATCAAGTGATGGTTCAGTGTCCAGAAGGAGAATGTCCAATTGCCAGGAATGGGTTTGATCTGGAGAACGTTACATTTTGACAAATATTTGTCCTGCAATTTTTTGACCGGCGGATGGATACTAGATGTCGATGAAGTAGAAAGTTGTGTGTTCTTTTTTTTTCTTATTATAGTGCCATGATTTTGTTATTGAAGAACATGAGCAAATGTTTCTCATCATCACTCAACTATTAGAGGTTTTAATAGTGGACAAATATATAGTCTTACTTCATCATGATTGTTGTAAGTTACCGTCGCACATGGTTTTGAGAAAGAAAGAACATGGGGGAAACATGTACAAGGTATTTGTGAACACGACTTGACAAGAAATATATATTCTCAGATCGTCGCATGGCTGTCGCAAGAATACAGGACAACATGATATGGTGTTGTAAAAGGCACAAAGTAGACAAGTTTATGCCACAGATCCAACAATGATCACAACCATGATTGCGAATATTTAGATTTTGTCGGCAGTTACTTTCATTCTTGGAAAAAGTGAAAGAATACTAAATATTTTGCTTACGGGTCTCAGATAAGCATCAATAATTATTCAAACGATGGAATTCTGTACATGGTAGCTGTAAACACGATTTACAACTTTGGTAATATATTAACAGAGCTTCAGCATCGTTGTATTAGCTACATATGTAGGACAGGTCAATGGAGCACACACAAGTCATGGAATTTACGAAATTTCAGACATTGGGTTGTGAATTGGGTGTCCCAACACACAACAGGTGAAGACTTTTACTGTTGCCATATGCAACCAAGATATATGGCCAGAGAAGCTTAGACTAAACAAACTGGTGAAGATGTCGTCACACACTTTATTACATGAACACTACAAACTAGAGGGAAGTGATCTGTACCGACAACTTCAATAGTGTTGGAGCAGCAAAAATGATTTGGTAATTGACAACATTCTGGAGGCAAATTGCTTAGTGTTGAGACTGAAGACATAGATATCAGATTTTTTTTTCCAATAATGTGGTGTATTATTTAACAAGAATGACATTTTTATATTCAATTTTTGAATGATAATTTGTTTGTACACTTTATAACATTGCTAGCAAATTATATTTGTGTACAATTGTTAGCATAATTTATCATAGAAGTGCGAAATAATGAACCATGGTCCAAGAAAGGCACCCAATGACTTTAAATTGAGCGCGGACATAAAGTTCTAATCAACACTCACTTTTATAGGCTAGCCCCATGCGAATGCACGGGTAGACGGCTAGTATATATTAATTAAGCTTGTGCTGACTAGCTAATTAATGCATTAATTGTTTTGGTATGTACACATATTAACTCTCTTCTTTCTTATTTTCTAGCCCTCCGGATTGAGCCAAAGTTCGCTAACGAGACGAGGCCCGAAGAAAAGGTTGCGACAGGATGAAGCGTTCACGATCACAGCAATCGCGGCGGATGGCCAACCGATTGAACGCAACCGGACCAAGGAAGCATTTTCTGCTCAGTGCGGGGTTCTTGTTAGGGACATGATCCCGATCAGTATCCACCAATGGAATAAGCCTAAGAACGAAGACCCTCAAGTGTCTTATGTCAACGATAGGCAGAAAGATGATCTTTGGACAACGCTAGAGGCAAATTTCACCCTACCGCCAGAGGAGGATCCGGAGAAGCCAGTTATAGAGCCATTGGTCAAGGCTCATGCTCTTAAGAAGATGACAAATCTATTCAGGAGGTGGAAGAATGAGTTGAAATCAACGCGACAAAGGGTAGACTCCAAAATTCACCGGCCAATTTGAGAAGATAAGAGATTAATGGCCTGCATTTGTGGCCTACAAGACATCGGAGAAGAGTAAGAAGATGTCAGTGACAAACAAGATAAATGCTGCAAAGAAGGAGCATCACCATCGCACGGGACAAGGCTGAGAATGACCTGCTTGCTAAAGGGATCGAAGCAGAGACATTCCACTGGACAGACTGTTCAATGACTTGGTTCTTCGGGGTTGGGGGAACGTTGGACCCTGAAACAGAGAAGTGCGTTTGGACGGACGAGCAACTGGAAATACCCGTCAAGAAGCTTTAGAAGTATATCACCGCAGCGCAACAAGGGACGTTCGTTCCTGAAGAGAGGACGACGAGTTCACATAGGCCCTTGGGAATCACTACAAAAAAAGACACATCCGTGACATTTTGGGCCGAACGAAAAAAATTTATGTCATACTTATGACACTTCTATGACGATAATTTTACAAAACCCGGTATCATCATAGATGTGGTAGGCTCCTACTTCTATGACAAAAAATCATGACAGAAAATGAGCTTTTCGTCCTGGGTGGGCCGGAGATGCAGCTGCATGACATTCTTTGGGCGTCTATGACGGAAAAAACCTTGTAGAAGCAAGGGCGCGAAAAATATCGGGGAGTTCCCGGTACGATGGGTGGTCGGGGGCCCAGCGATGCGTGTTTCTCTCATACGTACGCGCATGTGTGCGAGGCGTTGCACTCTAACTGAACCCGAGCGAGGCGTTGGGCTCTAACTGAACTCGAGCGATTTGCACTGCAGGCTACACATTACTGAACCCAAGCGATCGATCGATGGCTGTTAACTGAACCCGATTGAGCGACTCCTTCGCTACTGCTGCTAACTGAAGCCGATCGATGTTGCCTCTGGATGAATAGTGAGCGTTGTTGGGGGGTTTGGATGAATAGTTCCAGGTGGGGGTTGGATGAATAGGAACCCGTGGTAGTAGAGGCCGTTGCTGCTGGATGAACAGTACCCCGATCGATCGAGCCGGTGAATGAACAGGACCCCATGGAGGGCTGGATGAACAGGACCCTGTGGAGGGGTGGATGAACAGTAGCCAGTGCAGGGCTGGTTGAACAGTAGCCGATGGAGGGCTGGATGAACAATAGCCCGTGGAGGGGTGGTTGAACAGGACCCTGCAGAGAGGGCTGCTTGAACAGTAGCCGGTGGAGGCTGGATGAACAGTAGCCCGTGGATGAACAGTCGCAGGTGGAGGCTAGAGGAGGTTGATGGTGGATGAACAGTAGCCTGTGGAGGTTGAAGGAGGTCGACGGTGGAGATGAACAGTATCCCGTGGAGTGCCGTTTTATGGTACGCCACACCCCTCCCGATGAACATGACCCCCGTTTCGGCCGTAGCGCTCCAACACAAGTCCGTTTCCTCCGTTTTACGGTACGCCACACCCCTCCCGGTCAACAGGACCCTGTTTCAACCGTAGGAGGTCCAACAGAAGTCTGTTTCCTCCGTTTTACGGTACGCCAGAGCCCTCCCGATGAACAGGATCCCGTTTCGGCCATGGCCGGTCGAACACAAGGCCGTTTTCTCCGTTCTACGGTACGCCAGGCCTCGTTTTCATCGCCTGTTCCGTCTAAGCCGGTTGGCTCCCGATGAACAGCACGCGTTCCGTTGCCTCCCGATGAACACGACGCATTCCGTTGCCTCCCATGAACACGACGATGATGCAGTTTCTCTGTTCTGACCCATCCACAGCCATGTACACGAGCCTTGGCCGTACGTATGCGCAAGTAGGCGTTCGAGACCCCGCCCGTATGTACGGGCATGGCCGTATTTACTTTCTTGCATCCTGGCCGCTGTACATACGTGTACATGCTACGTGCGCGCCTCTACTACCACACGTGCGCGCCTCTACTACCACACGTGCGCGCCTCTACATCGACCAGTATGTACGTACACGTTCGCGACCAGAATGACAACGCTACGTACGCTTCGACCGGATGGGTCCCAACTGTTAGGCACTTCCTTGCGTGCGAAGATGTAGTTGGTGGGTCCCAGCAGTCAGGGGGAGAAAACATTATTTTTCAGGGTAAAAAGGATGCAGTTGCATGCATGCGTCCATAGGTGTGGTGCGTCCCCACTGTCAGCCTCTCACGTACCACTACTAGGAAAAGGCCTACTAGTGGCGCACCAGTTTTGCCTATTAATGGCACACTACTGGTGCGCCACTAGTACCACGCCACTAGTATTTTTTTACTAATGGCGCACCAGGGGTGATGCGCCATTAGTATGAATATTAGGTTTTTTTTACTTTTCTGAATTTTGCACAGGTTACAAAATATATTATTGGACAGAATATAGACAACACCCCACAACAAGAGAAGATTCCATCAAATACAATAGAAGATTAGTCTCCAAATACAATTCATCATATTAGTCTCCGAATTCAAAAGACCGAACAAAGATAGAACATTACAAGTCTCGAGACCGCGAGTAGCGAGTTTGTCGGAAGTAATACTAATCCTAACAAGTCCTACTAATCATCATCATAGAACTTCTACTCGTTATTAATAACAAGTCATACGATCATCATCTTGATAGTCATCGAACCAACCGTACTTAATTGTTCTTAGCACATGATCATCAGTATTAGGCAGGACCTAAATACCTTATTTAAGGTAAAATAGCATAAAACAATATAGACCCTGACTCTCCATTATGGAGAATAGAGAACATCCTGTCTCCAATTCTTGCGCTTCACTTCCTTTTGCTTCCAAGAACCTCCTTATGACTGTCCATACATTTTTTCCATCCTTTGATTTTCATGTCTCCACTTCTTTTAGAAATCTCGTATGGACAGTTGAGATTCGTAGGATGACCTGGCTGTATGTTCAAGACATTAAGACTACCTTTCTGATACATCAAATGAGGCACACAATTCTCTGGGATTATCTGTTGAAAAACATAGTAATAACTTCATAGTTAGCAATGATGTACTAGTTTTAGAAGTATGCAAAAGATGCACAGATGTCGTAATAGTAAAAATCTTACCAGGGTATCTTCATGGTAGTTACCGTAGTTGAACACATGCACTAGTGGCACGTATTGACCATAATGTTGAGGAGTTTGATTGTGGATATTGTAATTCTCATTGTCAGTACAAAATCCGACCAGATGATTTTTCTCCTTGCAAGTTGTTAATTCGGAGCCATCGGTGTAGTGGGTTTTGTCTACCATCTCCCGCACATTCTTTGAACAATAAAAATAAGCTGTCAACTATTTTGAAATAAACAATATAAATTAGCTAATAACTATGTTTGAGAAACTCACATAGCGGTAGAACTGGAGGCGTATCAACAAGGACCCAAATGTCCATATTGTCTTGGTCGATGTCAGGATTACCAAGATCCATGGCGATAAGCATACCCTCAGCAAAACCATACATCTTGCAAAATGCTTCCCAATTTTTGCAACCAAAATGGGTTACGCTCTCAGAATTATACAGATTTACTTCAAAGTCCAAATCATGATGAGTCCTTAGGTGAATTTTCTTTGTTTCAGAAATTTCATGGTCTTCAAAATCCATCCTCTCCAAGATAGCGTCTTGCATGGCATGGGATAAGCTATACTCGAATTGTAAAAGATGAAAATTACACGTTGAAATAGTTGAAGTCATGCTTAATTATGAAAAAAACAATTGTCGTCGTTGTGTACCGTTTCAACTTCGAAGGTCTCCTCGAGCTTAATGCTGAAGCGCCGATCATCGTCCAGGTGAGGCCTGTCGCACAGACCTCAATCGTCGTGGCACCAGCCGCACTCCCCTGGGAGACTTTCATCGTCTGATGACAACATTTCCTACGTTCATAATTCAAAACTACATCATCTCTTGACATTAGTAATAACTATGAGTTGATATCACACTTCTATATGTATAACACAAGAGGCAGTTGATCCTACTTAATTAAGTACTAAGATATCCAGGCCCATGCATTAGTCGCAAGTACCCCATATGTCCTATTTTTAGCAAAGTCATGGTAAAATTCACGGAAAATTTCAGCATGACCTTTGCTGAAAATAGGACATATGGAGTACCCGAATTTTCCGGAACGGAAGTTAATCGACATTCCAGCAAACTCAAGGGCCTCTCGGGGTACCTGCAAAATCATTATCCCACCCCCGCCCCGCTGAAACCCCACAACACCCCACAATATCATCATGACACGATGGTCAGAGACAAAACCCCCCAATCTCATCACGACACGATGGTCGGAGACAAAACCCAACAATATATCTTCTAGCCATGAAACCCTACCCTGATTCTCCTTTCTTCCTCTTTTTTCACTTAAACCTACAAACATGTAGGGAAAGCAATTAATACAAGGCACAAAAATGGCATGATATGTAGCCTTAATGCTACAGAGCATATGAAATACATGCCAGCAATATATATGATATAAACTCCAATAATTTTTTTAATAAAAACAGTAGCAAGCAAGAAATTCATTTGAATAAGTATTTAAGTGTTCTGGACTCCAACAACCACTTTGCAGACAAGCAGGAAAGTGGTTCTTGATGGATAGCTGAAAGTGGTTCTTCCTTGAGGGATGTGTGATCTATGATGGTGCTGTCTTTTTGCTTAGTTGACTTTGCTTAATCCTACGAGGAGCACTGGATTAAAGCAATGGCTCAGAACATGTCAACTGCCTGTGCAGGCATAAAGCATGTTGTTGGGATGGAGGTGGTCGAATCCACTTGTTGTCTGGCTAAGAGGTTGAAGTTGGTACTGATTAGTGCCGAAGTTGGCACTCTTTAAATTCAGAAAAGAAAATGCACCACATAATATTGATGGACAGGGGAAAGCTTTGCAATTGCACCCACAAGTGTCAAGCACCAACTTAATAGCCACTCCTAATAAATCCTTCCCATGACAGTACGACGCTCACTCTCGGTTCGACACATAATATTATTCTCCCGCATTAGCTAAAATGGCTAAAACCGAATGCGATAATCCTAGTGTTCTCTTGTGGTGGTGGTGAGATGCCCATATCATGCATTGGTGGGCAACGATGATTAGATTAAACTATAACTAGGCACATACTTACAGGCGTTTTCTAATATGAAAAAGCAGTGGACCTTTGGGTACAAAGGAGTGGACCTGAACGGTGCAAACAAAGAGAAACTGATAAAAAAGATGAGTGTTGTGTTCCCAGGGGTGGAAGAACTTGACAGGGCCAGCCGACGATTACTACCTCGATCAAAAAGTGATTATTACCCATGGAAATGGCACCAAATCCCTCTGGATCGTTAACAAGGGAGGATGCAGACATGGGACTTCAATCAATCGAGCATCAGCAGCACAGCGGTGTAACCAGATGGAATGGAATCGGGTTGGAAGGGCAACTAGAAGGCAACAGGCAGAGCAGTAGTGTGGCGGCAGCAGAGAGCAGCATCAGCAACGGGAAATAGCAACGCCAAGGCAGCAGCAAGCAGCGGCCAAGCAGCGAACATCAACAACAGTAGTAGTGCAGTCAGCAGAGCAACAACAGCAACGGGGGCGTGCGACAACAGTCAGCACGGGCGCGCACGAGCAGCAACGGGCGGACGAGCATAGGCGAGGGATGGCCAGGGGCGCGCAGGCGGATGCGTGCCCAAGGGCAGGAGCAGCGGGGAGGGCATGCACCGGGGCACGGCAGAGGAGCCCGGGGGCACGAGCCAACTGTGGGTTGAGCGCGAGGTCGACAGCGGCGGCTTATGGCGGCCTATGGGTGCGGATCGAAGGGGGGAACGCTGAGGGACTCACCGCGAAGATCGTGGCAGGCTCGGTGAAGGACGGGGTGGAGCAGAGAGACGGTGGCGACCGCGAGATGGTGACGTGTAACACCCCGGATATGATTTACCCAATATGTAATCCAACTCTTGCCGTTTCCGGCGTTAAGTTATTTTATTTTCTCGGGTTCGGGTTTTGTCTCCGTGTGTGTTATCGTTGTCATGCATCTCATAGCATGTCATCATGTGCATTGCATTTGCATACGTGTTCATCTCACTCATCCGAGCATTTCCCCCGTTGTCCGTTTTGCATTCCGGCGCTCCATTCTCCTCCGGTGGTCATTTCTACCTTTGTTTCGTGTGTGGGGATTAAACATTTCCGGATTGGACCAAGACTTGCCAAGCGGCCTTGGTTTACTACCAGTAGACCGCCTGTCAAGTTTCGTACCATTTGGACTTCGTTTGATGCTCCAACGGTTAACAGAGGGACCAAAAAGGCCTCGTGTGTGTTGCAGCCCAACACCCCTCCAATTTGGCCCAAAACCCACCAAAACCCTCTCCATCATCTAGAGCGTTTAATCACGATCGCGTGGCCGAAAACCGCACCTCATTTGGACTCTCCTAGCTCCCTCTATGCCTATTTAAAGACCCCCTCCGAGATCCACGTTTCTTCTTCCCCACGAAACCCTAAAAATCGCATCGCACCGCGCCAGACATGTCCGTCCCTGGCCGGACGTTTCCC